>NW_012111031.1:1252881-1383628 GCF_000951035.1 Colobus angolensis palliatus
TTAGAACTACTGTGTGAGGGTATTTGGACTCTTTAGGGCAAAAAAAAAAAAAAAAAAAACAAAAAAAAACAGCAAAAACTGCATGTCACCAAGAGTGAAAAATGCACTGGCTTCTGTGCTCTGCTCATTCAGTAGTATGTTTTTCTCCCTCCCCTTAGTTTTGTAGACAGAAATGGTAGTTATCAGTCCTGGTTGTAATATACTCCAGAGCATTTGCAATTATTTCTAGGGCTCTTAGGAAATCTTCAAAGCAAAATTAATTAATTTCAGCATGTGTGTACATGCCCGAAACACACAATTCCGAGCAAATCATATATCCCTGACTGGGTTGGGAAGTCAAGGAATCAGATAGTAGAGACCTGAAACTCTAAAGGTGTGGGGACAGAAGAAGGGCAATTATTTGATTACTGGTAGGATTTGCTATGATCTACTTGAATGCTAAGCAAAGAACGGTGAAACATACATAGTATGGTTCTTCCTCCGAGAAACTTACTAAATGAGACACAAAAATTTGAGAAGAGATTATAATCTGGAGAGGAAATGTATGAGGGACTGATGGTATAAAATAATGAACTGAGTATTTTTATTTTTGTATTAGCATAATAGTAAAATGTTTATCTAGAAAATTTCTACAAAAGGGAGACAAGAAAAAAGAAGGAGAGAAAAGAAGGAAAGAAGGAAGAGGGGAAAGAGAGGGAAAAAGAGGTATTATTTATACTTGCAGTACAAATTTGTTTTTGTTGCTGTTGTTTGTTTGTCTGAGGCAGAATCTCGCTCTGTAACCCAGGCTGGATTGCAGTGCTGTGATCAATAGCTCATTGCAGCCTCGACCTCCCAGACTCAAACCATTCTCCCACCTCAGCCTCCCGAGTACCTGAGAATATAAGCACATGCCACCATGACCGGCTAATTTTTCTTTTAATTTTTCTTTTTTCTAGAGATGGGGGTCTCATTATGTTGCCCAGGCTGGTCTCAAACTCCTAGGCACATGTGATCCTCTCACCTTGGCCTCCGAAAGTGCTGGGATTACAGGCATGAGCCACCACACACAGCCCAATAAAAAAGTTTAAAAAATAATTTCAGCCTCCTAATTTAGTTTTTTTCTAATTACTTACTATTTAAACAGAACCACAGTGAATATTCTTGTAGCTAAATCTTTGCACACATTCATGATTATTTCCTAAGGCTGTATTTCTAACAATGGATGTTGCTGAAACAAAGAAAATGCAACACATTCAGGCTTTTCATATTTACTTCCAAGTCGGCCTCCAAAAGTTGTACCATTTTCTATTCTTACCAGCAAGGCCCACTTTCCACCTCCTCTCTAGCTCTGAGCATGGCTGTTTTCTAAAAGTCCTTGACAACTTGATAGGGAAGGAGTATGTCACCTTGTGTGTCTGTGACTCATGTGCGGAGCGGGGGATACATGCGGCATGCTCAGTGCTATCCTGGTGTTTTTAGCAACGCGGGTGTGTCTCTATTTGAGACATGGGCCATATGGTCTCTGCCCTCAAGAGAGCAGCCTTATGCTTGGTGGCAGTGGGCATGAAGAAGAAAGGGCTAGCTGGGCATGGTGGCTCACGCCTGTAATCCCAGCACTTTGGGAGACTGAGGAGGGTAGATCACTTGAGGTCAGGAGTTCAAGACCAGCCTGGCTAATGGTGAAACCCCATCTCTACTAAAAATAATTACAAAAAAAAATTAGCCAGGCGTGGTGGTGCGTGCCTGTAATACCAGCTAATTGGGAGGCTGAGGCAGAAGAATTGCTTGAATCTGGAAGCAGAGGCTGCAATGAGCCAAGATTGTACCACTGCACTCCAATCTGGGCAACAGAGCAAGACTCTGTCTCAAAAAAAAGAGAAAAGGGCTTATTCAAGTGCTGGAGTTTTCTATTTCTTGATTTGTCTGAACTTTAATTTTCCCATGAGGTATTTCTGAAGGAGAGCTCAAGAGGATTGGATTCTTAGATGAAACGATGAAATGGACTGCATGAACAGTGACTGTAGGGCTGCTCGGGCTGCGAGGAAACAGATAGAAAGTGGAAGTGGGAAAGTGGATAACTAAGAAATGGACCTGAGTCAGGGCCCAGGACGCAGTCACCCAGGGAAGCCTGAGCACTGCTGGCAGTGGGAGGTGGGGATCACTTCTGCCTTCGCTTTTTGTGAGAATGTATCATGAATTACTTGTGAAAAGAAAAAAAAAACAACCAAATAAAATCTTGTAACGTTAGGTGTTTGAATTTAAAGTGTCGGAACAGAAACTTGGGGCACAGGTAAGAGAGCAGGGTCTCTAGTGACAAACTTGAACATCATCAGAATCTAGTGGCTTTGGTTTTTGCAGAAGGAAGATTCACTTGTCCACTACAGAAGGGCAGGAATTTTAAAAGTCCCTTGAGGTTACAAAAATTTCTACATGTGAAGGGAGGTGTGGAAAAATGGTAGACTACTTCCCAGAACTAGGGTCTAATTATTAATAATCTTTGTAGTCAGAGATTCGGAAACAAAATTATTTCCTGAAGAAGCAGATTGGGGTCCTGTGTGAATGCGGGAAGATCAGCTGAGCAGCACCCACACATTCCTCTTGCATGTGAAGTGGACAAGCCAGCTCAAATCCGCAGACATTTTTGCACAAAACCTCCCACTGCCTGCTAAAACATATTCACGACGCACCAGATTCCCCACCAAATCACTTTTTGGCATCTACTTCCAACCTTCCCTCATCTCCTATGTCCTTACTCTGAAAAATAAAATAATACACATACTGGACAAATCTTTTAAAAAGGAAGAAATGTTTAATAACTCCTAGAGAGATAAAATGCCAATGTTTAGGCATATTTATGAATTAGAAGCTTCCAAATTGATATGGAGTAAAGAAATGTCAGGTTTTTAAAGTAAGGGTTGAAACTTGGTTTGCCAAAGCTTTCAGGGTGAAATCAAAACAATCAAGTACTTTAAGTCACCACATCCATGCCTAAAACATGCCCAAGCTTGAGGTACTCAGACTATGAACAGGTGCACAGCTGGGATGCTTTCAAGCTCCCGGACAGAACCGCCTAGCTGAGCGCTCCAGGGAGGAATGCTGCTGCTACATAGACTAGTGGGACTCATCAAAGAAATAAAGCATTTACAGTCAGTGCTTTAAAATACACCTTTTGGCACTTGGCAATTTTCCAGAAAGTGCAGAAGAAAAAGTCTGAGCCCTCTGGGAGTGTCTGAAGTTGCAGGGAAAACCGCCAAGCCTTGCGTGGAGCCACCACAGTCACTTGCCCCTTTTCTGTCTTTGTGCTGCCATCTAGAGAGGAAAGGAAAACATGTGTTGTGTCCTGGTGAGGAGAAACAGTCACCTGAAATCCCAAGCACCGTCTGCAGCTCCCAGAACAGAACGCAGGGCTGGCGGGTTTAGTCCTGAGGGGAGCTGAGCATTTTCGCTTCTAAGAGATGACCTCAGATACAAAAAGGGGCTCCTATCATAGCCAGCCTCCGAGATCTCATCTAGGGTTCATAGCAGGCTCCTGGAGAGCACACCAAGAAGTATATTTTTCTTTAAATGTTCAAAGGGAGGGAAATATAATGTTGGGGTGGCCCAAACTTATGGGATGGGGACCATCTTATAGGAAAAAAAAATAAAATACAAGAAATGCATGAAAATAACGTTCAGAGATGAGTACTTCTTAAACCATTTTTCTTTTCTTTTCTTTTTTTTTTTTTTTAAGAGGCAGTTCCTTTTATAAAAAGCAGGAAGCCTTATGTGGACTCCAATGTATAAAAAACAGATAAGCAGATACTTGTTGCTGATAGAAGTAATAGCACCTAATGTCCCTGTGAAGAATGTACTGAGCAAGTTTAATTACTACAAGTTGGTTTTTATTGAGTGCAAAGTTAAAAATAACTTATTTTGGAGCTATATGTTACAAAAAAAAAAATGTACATGGAAATTAAATTCCTATGCCAGAATGTGGATAAGAAGGAAGCAAGGCCTTCTCTGACCACTCACTCCCCAGAACTCAGTGCCCTGCCTGGTCAGCTTTTTCCATAGGTCCTGGCACTATCTGAGATATCATCTGTCTACTCACTCTAGAATGGAAATTCTTGAGGGCAGGTATTTTTTCCTGCCATGTTGATACCTGCATTTCTACCATCTAGAACATGTCTAGCACACAGAAGGTGCTCAGTACATGCTCTTAAAGGAACAAATAAATCTAAGTTAATTCCTTAGCTTCTTTTGCTTGTTTATGTAAGAACTAACATGTCTAACTTTAATTTTACATGCATTCTGAAGCAAACACGTGTAAAGTGACAATTCTTTTAAAGTCCATGAAGAAGCTCTGATTTCTCTGTAAATTTCATTTCGTGCCGTCCCCCATTTCAAATAGTCTTGATTAGCCTGAGACCATCAAAATAACATTTATTAATGAAAGTACAGTAAATGCTAAAACACTGACAGCTGAATTAAAGATTTGACATGCAAATGTACCAGCTAAGTAGAAGCTTTACTTAAATTCTGGCTTGCCACCGTTGAGGATAAATTGACCTGCAGAATTCATTATGAATAAAGCAAGAATATGTAGCAGAATGAATGTGATTTTTTTTCCTTTCTTAAAGTAAAACTTGCAATTAAAACAGATTACTTAAGGCTAAATGGTCATATGCTACACAGACAATGGTATGAATAAGAACCTTGGGTAAACAAAAGGAATGAGGCCTAGGCTTGGGCATCTGGGCTCGGCCACCTACTGTCTGTATGACCTCACATGAACCATCAATAAAACAGGGATACCACCTCCTTCCAGTCTAGCTCGGAGGGTTGTTGTAAAGATTATTTTACTTTTTTAAGAGAGAGGGTCTTGCTCTGCTACCCAAGCTGAAGTGGAGTGTTACAGTCACAGCCCACTGTAACCCTGAATTCCTGGGCTCAAGCAATTCTCCTTCCTCAGCCTCCCAAGTAGCTAGAATTACAGGTGTGTGCCACCACACCTGGCTAATTTTTAATTTTAATTTTTCTTTTTTTTTTATAGAAACAGAGTCTTGCTATGTTGTCCAGGCTGGACTTGAACTTCTGGCCTCAGCTTCCCGAAGTACTGGGATTACAGAAGTGAGTGACTGTGCCCAGCTAATATTAATTTAAATACTGATAAATGATTGCTGTGAGAACTGTAAAAATACTATGAAACATAGGGAGGAGCCCTTTTGGTCAGTCTAATGGCTCTGAGGAATATGTAAACCTCAGGACTGTGTAATCTCAGAGTGTATACCAAGGTGTAAAAATCAAATCATTTCTTCTGATTATTTAGATAAGGGCAAAGCCCACAAACATTTTCTAAGCACACTTAGAAAACATCCTCCCACTTGTTTCTCTAGACCTGGAGCTCTTTGTCTTCCAAGACATCTGACTATGACATAGCTAACTCCCAAGACTGCCAAATTTTTGATTAGTCCTAGAGAAAGGGGTGTTTGGGAGAAAATATGTAATACAAGGCAGCTAGTCAAGTTAGATTAGCTTTAAGAACAGAGAAAGTCAACTCCTGAACTATGTGAAAAGGCTGTCTTTCATATCTGGTGAAGAGGTGATGGTCTAGAATGTAACAGCGTCCAAGTTAGGGCCCCTGGGGAAAGGGAATTTGATGTGGTGGAGTCTGGCTGTGAGAGGTCCTGAATTCAAGTTCCGGCTCAGTTATTCATTAGCTGTGTGATGTTGGACAAATGAGCTGACCTTCCCTTTTTCAACTGCAAAACAAGAGAAATAATACTCTTTGTGCCATATGGCTCCTGGAAAGATTAAACACATAAATTCATGTCAAAGGTGCTTTAAAAAAATCACAAAGCACTTTGCCAGTCTTTGTTATTACTTTCCAACAATTGTGTTCTTTGTATTTCTTTCTATTGCAAAGTGAAATAATCTTTGGAAAATGAAGAAAATATACATATACGTGTATCATGGACACCCCAAAACCCAGCATGAGCATTTTGTTGTATTTTCTTCCAGACTTTCTTTCAGCAAAACACGTGAGCTGGTTCATCTAAAGAGTTTAGGGGAGTGCCTAGTATATGGTAAGCACTGCATGAAAGCGAACTCTAAAAGCACTTTCCTCCCAGGTATAAAGGAGATGCGGCTCCCCAAGCACCAGTGACTGGAGGGAAAGACATAAAAAATCTTGATGATGTAGTCCCATCTCATGCTGAGAGGTGACTGGGGCCCAGAGATACCAGTGACTTCCTCCACGCCTCACAGAATTGAGGCGAAACTGAGACTACAACCAGGACCAATCCTGCCATGTTGTATTAATTAGTCTGTTTAGTACTGAAACATGGTTAATGTGAAGTCCTTTTTTCACTTTATTTGTGTTTTTAAAGATTAAGATATCTGTTTACTGTTGTCAGAAGTTTGCATACAATATAAACAACCCTGTGCATTTAGTAAGTAAATAGGTACACTTTAGGTTCTCACTTCGAACTTGCCTTTGTGTCTTGCTAGGCCTCAAATAAGAGAACTATGATTTTGGGAACGGACAGCAGCACAATATGAAATTTGAACAAACAAAAGACAATTCCACTTGACATCCAATTTAAGCCTTACAGAGGAGAGTCTCTTTGGCAGTGCAGAATCGAGAAGCACAAACCTTGAAAGATGACAGGATCTGAGAGTACAAGAAAAATTTAAATTGAAGATAAATTAGTCATAAAAAAGGAAAGAATGTTGGTAACCTGGGATCTATTTCAGAAAAACAAACAAACAAAAATGTATGGTTTGATGAAAAAGATGGAGGCTCTTGTCTGTGTACCCAAGTGGTTTTGCAGTTTGTAGAAATGTTTTGAAGTTTTCCCAAACTTGGCACATTAATCAAAAAGAAAAATGATCTAATTAAGAGAAGCAAAGGGCCAAAGGATTCGAGTAGGCTAGCATATCCTAATGTTTAGTACAAGAGAGTCTAAAAAGGCTCTAGTTTGAAATTCCTTAAATAATTTTAAAGGACAGCATATGCAGATGTAAGTCTGTATCTGTGCATATGTGGGTACGCATTTATGTTTGTGTGTATATATGTTTATGAACATTTTATGTACAAATATAAACCCATATGGATTTGTTCCTAATATTATTCCCCAAAACAGCACCTGGTATGTGTAACACCTTTTGTTTTTCACTTTTCAATTATTTTTCACCTCAGTTAATGTTGTACATTGCCAGTGAGATCTTCAACTTGGCATCAAAGGTAAAGTCAAATAGGCAAGAAAACAAAATTGCCAATTTCCCAAATTCTCAAATAATTTGTAGCTAAATCATAACATGAGCTCTTATTCAAGTGCCTGTGAATACAAGGAGTTTATAAAGACCACACATATTCTCAAACTGCAATAATTTAGGTTGTGGGCTTAATATAAATAATCTCTAAATGCTACATAAAATGACTCCAGCAAGTGCAGTTTAACCAACTGACAGAAGCAAATTCACAGCCCTTTATCCAGAGAGATTAAAGACTGTATCTATTTCATTCATACCAGCAATATTAACACACAAATTTAAGGCCCATACAAGTTTATGAGTGAGTTTATGAATAAGTCCTTGGACTTCAAATACTAACGCATTACAGAAAACTCATTCTCAGAACGACTCTTGAAGTTCAAGGTTTAGCAACAAGGCTGTCAAGGACTCCAACACCGTACTGCTAAACACCTGTCTGGGGTATCCAGAACGGATTGATGGATTGGTTGGTTGGTTAATTCTCTCATGCAACAAACATCTTTGAAGGTCTACTGTATACAACCCCAAGTTAGGTGCTGTGTGTGTAAGTCATGTGTTGCTTATTGATGGGATACGTTATGGGAAACGTGTTGCTGAGCAATTTCGTTGTTGTGCGAACATCACAGAGTGTACTTATACAACTTATACAGACCTATGGTGTAGTCTGCTACACACCTAGGCTATATGGTACAGCCGATTGCTCCTGGGCTACAAACCTGTATAGCATGTTAGTGTACTGAATGCTGTAAATAACTGTAAAACAATAGTAAGTACTTGTATATCTAAACTTATTTAAACATAGAAAAGGTAATGCATTGTGCTACAACTTAGGTTGTGATGGCTACGACTCATTAGGTGATAGGAGTTTTTCAGCTCTGTTATAATCTTATGGGACCACCATCACATATGCAGTCTGTCATCAACCAAAACATTGCTGTGCCAGGCATGACTACATGTGAAGCAGTCGGGCAAGGTCCTATGCAAAGAGTAAGGCAGGAAAATGGTTTGGAGAGTACTGAGTAGGAGCTGGGTGGAGGTAAGGGAGGAAGGTCAAGGATGGGTCTCTGGAAAAGTGATTAAGATAAGTGATAATAACAAGATGGAGCCAGTCCTGTGAAGACTCAGAAAAAGGCACATAGAGACAAACCAGTCATCCAAAGGCTTGGATGACTGGTTTGTCTTGTGGAAACAGCTTGGCATATTCAAGGACCCAAAAGAAAGCCAGGAAACAGCTTAGGCACTTTAAAGGTAGATAAAGATCTCGACTTCACTGGAAAAATCAAGTCTCAATTAGTGAGAATATTGCTGAGATTATTCAACCTATCTGACTATCATGTACTCATCCTTTACCAACTGCATACTGTGTGCTCAGCACCATGCAAGACGCAAGCTTGAATGGTACAGAGTTCCTGTTGTTAAGAAGCTTACTTTCAACAGGGATAATAATGCAAGTGTTTAAGCAGCTCCTCCTCTCATCTTTTGCCTTTTGGGTGGGTGTCAATATTCTGGCTCGTATGGCACTGTACGATTATAGCTTTTGTAGGGATTAAATGAGTTATTATATGTAAAGTGCTTAGGTCAATGCCAAGCACATAAATGCTATGCAGTGTTTGTTACTATTAGTATTATTAGTTAGTAGTATAGTGAAATGATCATAAGAGAAATAGGATATTAACATAGTTTCAAAGTATCTCAAAAATTGAGGGGCATTAATAAAATAACTGGCTAGTACTCGCAAAAGTGTCAAGGTCATTGAAAGACAAAGGAATATTGAGGGACTCTTTCTCTTTTTTTTTTTGAGATGGAGTTTCCTCTTATTGCCCAAGCTAGAGTGCAATGGCACGATCTCGGCTCACTACAGCCTCCGCCTCCTGGGTTCAAGCGATTCTCCTGCCTCAGCCTCCCGAGTAGCTGGGACTACAGGCATGTGCCACTATGCCCGGCTAATTTTTTGTATTTTTAGTAGAGATAGGGTTTCTCCATGTTGGTCAGGCTGATCTCAAACTCCCAATCTCAGGTGATCTGCCCACCTAGGTCTCCCAAAGTGCTGGGATTACAAGAGTGAGCCACCATGCCTGCCTGGGACTCTTACAAGTTAGAAAACACTGAAGAGATGTGGCAGCTAAATGCAATGTAGAATCACAGACTGAATTCTGAAATTAAAAAAGTATTAGTGGAAAGATAGGTGAAAGTACAATAAGGTTGTAAATTTTCTGGTTTTTATTCTTGTAGTATGGTTATGTATGCTAACATTGAGGGAAGCTGGGTAAACGTCATATCTAAACTCTACTATTTTTGTGACTTTTCTGTAAGTATAAAATGATTTCAAAATAAAAAAGTAAAAGAGAGAGAGAAAAAAAAATAGACCAGAAGATAGAAAATAACAAAGATAATAGAACTAGCAGATGTGGACATTTAAGTAGCTTTTTTAACTATATTGAAGCATTTAAAGAAAACCGCAACCATAATAAGAGATCTGGGAAGACATAGAGAAGAACCAAATGGAACATCTAGAACTAAAAATTACAATATTTAAGGCCGGGCATGGTGGCTCAGGCTTGTAATCCCAGGACTTTGGGAAGTCAAGGTGGGCAGATCACCTGAGGTTAGGAGTTCAAGACCAGCCTGACCAACATGGAGAAACCCCATCGCTACTAAAAATACAAAATTAGCCAGGCGTGGTGGCACATGACTGTAATCTCAGCTACTTGGGAGGCTGAGGCAGGAGAATCACTTGAACCCGGGAGGCAGAAGTTGCAGTGAGCTGAGATCGCGCCATTGCACTCCAGTCTGGGCAACAGGAGCGAAACTCCATCACAAAAAAAAAAAAAAAAAAAAAAAAATTACAATATTTAAAGTAAAAATTAAATAACTTTAATTTTTTAAGTTAAATTAAATTAATTTAACTTAAAAATTAAGATATTTCAGAAGATGAAATACTATAAATCAAAGTGAACTTGAAAATACACCAAGAGAAACTGTCTAAAAATGGAACATAAACAAACAACAAAACAGAAACTCAGTGATAGGACCTGGAGGACAATACCAAGTGTTCCAGCATACACGAAACTGGAGGCCCAGAAGCTAAGGGGGTAGGGAGAAAATGGAGGAAAGAACAGAAAAAAGTATTTAAAGAAATACTGGCCAGAAATTTTCCATATGTGATGAAAATTAAAAACTCAAAAGTTCAAGGAGCTTAATAAACTCCCAAATGAGATAAACAAAAAGAAAATCACATCAACACATCATAGTCAACTGCTGAAAAACTAGTAATAAAGAAGAAAATTTTGAAAGAAGTCATGAGGAGGAGACACATTACATAAAGGAGAGGAAATATAAGAAATATCATAGATGTCTCATCAGAGATTATGCAAGCCAGAAGACAATGGTTCTTTGAAAGGATCAATGAAATTGACAAACCTTTAGCTATACTAATAGAGAAAGCAAAAAGAAGACACAGATGACTAACATCAGGTATGAAAAAGGGAACATCACTACAGATCCACAGACATTAAAAGGATAATAAAAATACGATGAACAACTTATGCCGATAAATTTGACAACCTAGATCAAATGGATACATTCCTTGAAAGATATAAATTACCAAAACTGGCACGAGAAAAAAAAATGAAAATTAGAATAGCTCTTCATCTATTACAGAAATTGAATTAGTAATTTAAAAGTTTTCCCCAAAGAAAATTCTAGATCCAAATGGCTTCACTGGTGAATTCCGTCCAACATATAAGGAAGCAACAACACCAACCTCACACAAACTCTTTCAGAAAGCAAGTGATAAAAGAATACTTCCCAACTCATTTTATAAGCCCAGTTTTACCCTGACATCAAAATCAGACAAAATCATTACAAGTAAAGAAAACCACAGACCAATATCCCTCATGAACAGAGATACAAAAGCACTTAACACAATATTAGGAAAAAAAACTCATACTACATATAAAAAGAATAATGTACTGTGACCAAGTAGGGATTATCTCAAGAATGCAAAGTTAGTTTAATATTCAAAAATCAATCATTATAATTCATATATTAAAAGACATTCCTTTATTAAAAAGAAAACTACTTGATCATCTCAATAGATACAAATTATTTGACAATATCTACATATGATATTACATATATATTCAATACCCATATATGATAAAAATTCACAG
Organism: Colobus angolensis palliatus; assembly: GCF_000951035.1. NCBI lineage: Eukaryota > Metazoa > Chordata > Mammalia > Primates > Cercopithecidae > Colobus > Colobus angolensis. The sequence goes on from NW_012111031.1 coordinate 1,264,290, forward strand.
TGAACTAGGCATGGAAGGAAACTTTCTCAGCCTGATAAAGGGAATCTACAAAAAACCTACATACATAAATACTGATAGATACATGGATAGATTTAGAAATGTTGATATGAGTATATAGTGTATATATGTGTGTATACACATGTTGTACACACACACACACACATTTCCTAGCACTGGCTCCTAAGCAATGACATACCAATAGCAATGAGCATACCTACTGCCTAGATCTTGGTTTCTAAACTCCATTCTTCCCTGAAAGGAACCAGCGTTCCTTGAAAAAAAGGTGGATTTAGGGCTTGCACAGGCAAAGTACAAGAGGCTGAAATTCCAGTCACAGAAGTAGGAATGTATTAAAGAATGATAGAAACATACTCAAAAGATACAGAAGTCAGCCTGAAGGGTCTCCCACTAGCTCTTCTGAAACAACATGAGCATTAAAATTAATAATAATAATGTAATATAGCCCACTGGACAAAATAAAAATCTATAAATCCATACTGTTAAGAATTCATAAATGAGTGAGGAAGCAAGGAAAAGGGAAAGTTCTTCCTTACAGAAGAATACCAATTGATAAATATAGAAGACATGAAAGTTAGAAAATCATCAGATCCTACAACTAGTGGGCAAACATCTGATAAGAAATAGGATACTTACAAAGTCCCAGAATACTTACCCACAAATTACTTATTAATTACAAAAATAATCAACAATAATTCACAATGAAAAACTTGTAGGCAGCACCTTAATCAAGTGATCAAAATAAACAACACTGATATTGGGATAGATTGTGATTCCTGCCATGGTATACTGAGAAAGACATATTGCTTCTGTAGGTGCCCTAAGAGTATGACCTGAATTTAATCAGAAAGAAACATCAGAATGAGAAATATTCCAACAAATATTTACCCTGTACTCCTCAAAAATGTCAAGTAAGACAAAGAACAGATGAGAAATTCTTGCAGATTAAAAAAAACTGTAACAACAACAGAAAGGGTCCAGTGCTAGATAGTTTTACCTCTAAGATTCTTAAACATTTTCCAGCAATAAAATATCATAATGCAAAATGAATCCTTCCAGAATATTGGAAAAAATGGAAAGCTAGCCTAATTCTAATGCTAAAGCCTAATAGCAGCATTGCTTATGAATATGGCTGCAAAATTCTTTAATAAAAGCATAGAAAGTCTAACTGAAAACTACATTTGACAAAGGCTAAGAAAGACAGGATGCATCCACTGTGCTATTGATCCTTTACTGCCAGAGGGAGATTATCAGACACGCGGATACAGTTTGATAGTAGTAAAAACTTTATGGACACTTCAATAGATGCCAAAAGATATCTGATAACAACCAACACCAATTACTAATTTAAACCTTAAGGAAACTAAGTATAAAAGGATGGATATTCTTTATCATATTAGCAACAGCTAGTGTCAGAATTAATGGTAAAGCACATCAATAAAATCACCAATTAGACGCAGACAGCTATTATTACTCTTTAATACTGTTCCGGATATTCTAGTCCATGTAATATAATGTAAAAGATACAATAAAAGAGGTGTAACTATTAGAAAGAATTGCATGCAATTTTTAAAAACTAAATTACATACTATATTATGTACTGAAACCCAAAATAAATAAAATGGAAAATTTTTCCATTAATAGTTTAGTCAACTGGTTATTTAAAAGATAAATACATAAAAATATAAAACTTTACCACAAAATGACCAGTTGGTAGACCTAGCTGGAAAAAACCAGATTTCATTAATAGCAATGAAAATATCTACACATACTCCTACAAAGAGATGTCTAGAACCTATTGAAGATGAAGAACCAAATGTTAGTGAAAGGTATGCTTAAGATTTGAGTAAATAAAAAGAAATACTATATTCGCAAATAAGAATATTTAAGTTTGTAAAGATGTTTGTTTTCCCAAAGTAAGTTATGCATCTAACAAAATCTCAATAAAAATTCCATTGGAACGTACTCGAATTTGACAAAATAATCCTACAGATTAAATGAAAAACTAAACTGGTGAGAAAATAATTAAATTACAGCTTTACCTCACAACATATTTAAACATAATTATACATTCTCTAGATGATTTAAGTAATTAAATATGAAACAAAAAGAGGCCAGGTGTGGTGGCTCACACCTGTAATCCCAGCACTTAGGGAGGCCAAGGCGGGCGGATCACCTGAGGTTGGGAGTTCAAGACTAGCCTGACCAACATGGAGAAACCCTGTCTCTACTGAAAATACAAAATTAGCTGGGCATGGTGGCACATGTCTGTAATCCCAGCTACTCAGGAGGCTGAGGCAGGAGAATCACTTGAACCCGGAAGGCGGAGGTTGTGGTGAGCTGAGATCACACCGTTGTACTCCAGCCTGGGCAACAAGAGCGAAACTCCATCTTAAAAAAAACCAAAAAAGAACCAAAAATATAACTATTAAAAAATCAGAAGAAAATAAAAGTGTCTAGTTAAATTTCCTGTAAAATGAAATATCTTTCTAAGTACAATATCTGTGTAAAGGAAAAGTTTATGTATATATGTCTACATAAAAACTAAAAATACTGGCATGTCAAAAATCATAAGCAAAATTAAAGGCAAAGTATAAACCAAGAAAAGAAATTTACAACAAACACAGTAGACAAAATTAATGTCCTTAAGTTATAGAATACTTTTAGTCAGTAAGAAAAATATTGATACTCTAATAATTTAGCAAAGAATATAAAAGACAATTCTCTATAAGATGACAATTGATTAGTAAGTACGAAAAAATGTTCAAAATCACTACTAATGAATTAAAACCACAATAAAATATTTTTTCACTTATTTCCAAAGGTAACAACCAGTGCTAACAAGGCGGCATTAAGCTTTCACACTCACTGTTTGTTAGAATGCAAGAATCTATAAGCTTTCCATGAAATATATTCCCCCAAATATATATCTGGAAATCTAATAAGCCCACATCCAAAAATCCATTATAAGGAAAAAATAAAAGATGTGGACAAATATTTACTTACAATCTGATTCTTCAAACACTGAACATTTGTGAATAATCCAAATGTCCAAACAGGATCATGGTTGTTAAGCAATCAAATATCCAAATAATCAAAAATTACACTGTCATTAAAAAAAAACCATATATACAAAGAAGAGTTAGTAGTCTGGGAAAACAGTAACAAAATAATGTTTACAAAAAGGTAACTAGTGTGATTCTTCACAGAATTAGAAAATAACTATTCTAAAATGCATATGGAACTAAAAAACAGCTTAGATAGTCAAAGCAATCCTAAGCAAAAAGAACTAAGCCAGAGGCATCACATTATCCAACATTATCCACATTATCCAAGGTATCCACATTACCCATGCAAACTATACTACGAGGCTACAGTAATCAAGATAATATAGTACTGATGCAAAAACAGATACATAGGTCAAAGGAAGAGAATAGAGAACCCAGAAATAAAGCCACACACCTATAGCTATCCGATCTTCAACAAACTCAACAAAAATAAGCAATGGGGAAAGGACTCCCTGTTCAATAAATCGTGCTGGGATACATGACCAGCCATATGCAGAGGAATAAAACTGGACTCCTACCTATCACCATATACAAAAATTAACTCAAGATGGATTAAAAACTTGGAACTGTAAGACCTCAAGCTATAAAAATCCTAGAAGAAAACCTAGGAAATACCCTTTTCAACATCAGCCTTGGCAAACAATTTATGACTAAGTGCTCAAAAGCAATTGCAACAAAAATAAAAATTGACAAGTGGGGGCCTAATTAAACTAAAGAGCTTCTGCACAGCAAAATAAAGTATCAACAGAGTAAACAGACAACCTATAGAGTGAGAGAAATTATGCATCTGACAAAAGACTAACATCCAGAATCCATAAGGAATTTTACACAAATCAATAAGATACAAATAACCCCATTAAAAAGTAGGCAAAAGACATAAACAGACACTTCTCAAAAGAAGACATACAAGTGATCACAAACATATTAAAAAATACCCATCATCACTAATCATCAGAGCAAAGCAAATGAAAACCACAATGAGATACCATCTCCCACCAGTCAGAGCAGGTATTATTTAAAAGTAAAAAAATAACAGATGATGTTGGCAGGGCTGCAAAGGGAACACTTTTGTTGAGAATGTAAATTAGTTCAGCCACTATTGAAAGCAGTTTGGAGATTTCTCAAAGAACTAGAAACAGAACTACCATTCGACCCAGAAATCCCACTATTGGCCACTACTGGCTATGTACTCAAAGAAAAATAAATTATTCTACCAAAAAGATACATGCACCTGTATGTTCATCACAGCACTCCTTACAACAGCAAAGATATGGGATCAACCCAGGAGTCCATCAACGGTGGAATGGATAAAGAAAATATGGTATATATACACCAAGGAATATTACACAGCCCTAAAAGAGAATGAAATCATGTCCTTTGCAGCAACATGGATGCAGCTGGAGGCCATTATCCCGAAAGAATTAATGCAAAAAACAAACAAACAAACAAGCAAAACCCAGAAAACCAAATACCACATGTTCTCACTTATAAGTAACAGCCAAACACTGGGTACAAATGGACATAAAGATGGCAAAGATAGACACTGGGGACTTCAAAGGGATGGAGAGTGGGAGAGGAGCCAGGTTTGAAAAATTACCCATCGGGTACTATGCTCACTACCTGGGTGACAGGTTCAATCACATCCCAAACCTCAGCATCACACAGTATCCCTCTGTAACAAACCTGCATATGTACCCCCTGAATCTAAAATAAAAGTTGAAAAAAAAAGTCATAAAGTTACTATAATTCCCTTCTAAAAAGTATTATAAGAAAATATATTATCTCTGGGTAATGAAGAAATGGGAGATTGAAATTCTTATTTTATTACTTTCTCTATTTTCTACAAAGAACATGTATTCATAAAGACAGAGAAACACCATTAAAAAAATTTACCAAAAACTAAAGTCTTTTTAAAAGTCATAATTTACCTGACAGTTTTGCAATCCAGTTTCCCTCAGTATACTAAAAATATTATTACTATACCTACTGGGTGCAAAGTTGCATTAAGAAACAGTCATACACTCTAACATTGTCACAGGTCAGTTTATTGAGAAAATCCTGATGCTATATGTTAATTTATCCATAGCCATGAAGTTACACAATTACTTTCCCATATTTCATTCAGGAACACAAAAACCAAATGCAAAGAAATGTTTAAGAGAACATGAAATTGGCCTCTTCCTTCTCCCCATCAAAGGTAGTCATTAATGGTCCTTGTTTGGAAGGACAAATTGAAATATGCAAAAAGCAAATATTTTTGCTAGATTTTATTTTCAAAGTTTCAAACCTTTCCAATTTTTTTTTTATTTTTTACACCAAAAAAGGTATCAATACTTTTCATTCCACTCTTGTCAACTTTAGCCAAAGCCTTCTGAGCTGCAGTCATTTTGCTATTTTTCTGTTAATGAAAATGAGAGAAAAATTGTTATGAATGTAACATTTATTAATCACACATGCAAATCAAAGGAGACTGCATGTCTCAAGTTTCGTTAAGGAAGGTAAGCGTCCCCCACTAACATGCTTCATAAGGGAGTGAAAAAGTTCTGATTTCTATTCAGAATTCAGACCTAAGAGACAGAATATGTTAAAAGAGGTGGAAGACAAAACTGCCGCCTTCTAAGGAGCAGAATGTTCCAACCAATGGTTTACATTAGAGAGGGGGTGGATAATTCTGGAGGGCGCATAAAGTGCAATAACACAAACAATAGAACTGACACAGGCCGCAATTGTCAGAGGTAGGAATTACAGCCTTGTATTACCACATGATGAATAATTCACACCAATTTACCATCTGATTTCATTCATTTGCTCCATGGGAAACCAAGGACAACCCCATGATATTCAAAAGATGACTTGTGTTGCAAAGCATCCCAGACCAGCAGGATAGCTGCCTTATTTTTCCTCCAACAAAGCAATACTTTCCAAAAAGCTGACTCCAAATAATTCTGCCCTGTACATTTCTCTCTCTCTCTGGTCACTGAATTTTTTTCTTCCATGTCTTATATAAAGCACTTGCAGAAGGTAAATAGCAGCTGATTTAACTTTCATGCAGATGCACCACAGCTTGTTTGGAAGAAGCATAAATGATGGGAATCAAAAAACAAAAAACCACCTGTCTACCTGGGAATTGTAAGACAAAGTCATTGCCAAAGTATTTTTTAGAGGCACAGTATATGATTCCCACAATTCTGCTTTTTCACATTCAGTCACTTATGATTTAGTAGGCTTATTTTTGACTCAATAGTGCAAAGCAACAGTCTGCTTCAGAGTTCTCTCTGCATTTAAGACATTCCCCATGCTGTGCCCAAGTGGATACAATAAGTGGCACTCACACAGAAGGGCGGGGCACAAAGATTTCTCTCAGAGAAACTGACAATGTCCCTGCTGACACAGTATCGGGATAACTAGCTATTTGGGCAGATCTTAAATTGAACTATCCCCAATATCATATGCCCAAATAAATTACATATTGATTCAAGAATAACAGTTCTAAAAAACATTAAACTCAAAGGGGAGTTAGTATTTTTAAAATCTAAGTGAAAGTTAACTTATCTTGAGATGGGCAATGCCTTTCTAAGCATAAAAACAATGGAAAAATCATAAAGGGAAACAATTTCTGTACTTAATCCTCAGAAAAATTTAACACTATTAAAAAATCAAATGAAAAGGTTAAAACAAGTTTGTTTGTATCCTATATTTCATGAAAAGTGTATAATAGCCTTAATTTAGAAGGAGCTCATACAAAGCAACAGAGAAACATTACTATCTCAACATAAAATCAGGCAAGGGACAGGAATCAACAATTTGCAAAAATGCAAATGGGCCATAAGCATTTGGAAAGACAATCTTTCCAGTTAAAGAAACGTAGCCTAATTTGACAGGCAGCAATGTTCAAGAATAAAAGTGGTACTCAATGCCGTTAAAAATGCAAGATAAATACTCATTGGCAATAATGTTTGGGAGCACAAATTTCTACAGTTTTGAAAAGCACTTTAGCTATATATATTTCAATTATCATGAAAGAGTTCATGTTCTCCAAGCTCTTACTTAGTTCAAAGTTGTGTCTAATGAAATGATTGGAGATACAGTCTATAAGTAAGAATGTCTATCACTTCAATAAAAACAAAAAATAAAAAAACAGAAGTAACCTATATGTCCAAATATAGGGGAATTATTACATTCCATATGGTGAAATAAACACCCATGGCTGAATATCATAAAAACATGAATAATTTTTCAAAGAATGTTTAATGACATGTGAACATTTTCACAATTTAATGCTAACTAAAAAGGGCAGAACTGAGTATTATAATGCCAGTGTTAAAGGCCACATATGTATTTACAAGGCATGTATAAAACTCAGTAAGGAATGTCACCAAAATGCCATTTGCCAGGGTGAGTGCTGAATGGTGAAACTGTTAATAATTTTTATCATCATCATAATTTCTGCTTCTGGGCAGCAGGGTTGATAAAAAATTACCTGTGGAGCTTCCTCCTTCCTTTCCCACCCTATCACTCTATGCATATATAGCAAAATTTAGGCACACTCTTGATAAGTAGTATATTGTTTTTCTTTGACTCATTATAAGTCTTAATTAACTAGTAACTTAATTAATAAATCATAAATGCTTAACATTTTCATTGTCATACACAATTCTGAATTAATTATTAAGTCACAGAAATGCAAGTTAATAATTCTTCCTGGTCAAAACTGCAATCACAATCAAGCGTGCAACTGTTCCGCGTGTATTCATGCACATCACTCACTGAGTACAAACAAATACGCCACTACTCCTGAACCCACATACCTTTTCAGTCTTCAAATCTTTAGTATTAAACTTAGTGTAATCTTCTTTTGCTTCTACAGGCTCATCTGATAACTTTATTTTCTGCAACATTAGAGCAGTGAAGTGGTGTCAAATGTCACCTTGACACTAACATCAATCCATTAAAAAAAAAACCGACATGTATAATTTAGACCTCCACAGAGGCGAATGGAACAGAAGACACAGCAAAGGGCTTACTTTTTACAGGCTCCTTTACATTTTGTTAATCATTTAGGGAATCAAGCCACACATCACTTCTAAGAAGTAGCCTTGGTGATGGTGGATACGATTGGGTATAAGTACATGGCTGAGCTCCTTAGCTGGTCTAGCAAACACAGGCTTTGTAGGTGCCAGGTATGGTGGGCACAAGGGGATTGCTAATTACCAGATGAAGGCAAAGCACAGAAGTCAAAATGAGAATAGTCTCTCGAAGGAGGCCAGGTGTCCAGCCAGAATCCTATTTCATTTATCTCCTGGGCTGGTTTATTGTTCACTTATGAATGAAGGGACAATATTATTCTATAATCACTATCTTTGTACAGCTTCATGTCCTTCCCTCCTTTCAATTCAATTATCTTACTTTATCCATGCAAGAACAACCTTGCACAAGCAAGCAGCCCAGCAAGAGAGGGAAGCACAGAGAGGCTAAATGAATAGCTTAAGGTCACCAAGTAGACGACTTCGGCCAAGGTTTCAATTTTGATACAGTGTTCTTTCCATTAGGCCCAGTGCAACTAAGTCAGACCTTTACTTAACATTTTCTCCTTTCACATGAACATTTTACACCAGTGAATGTGAGAATCTTGTCAAGGGCTAGACTTTGGCCTTCATGATCACAATATAGAAGAAATCATGCCACACTTACTATGTAAAAGGTACAATAGCAGGGAAGACAAGTCTTGCTGTTGAGCATGGAGAATTGACTGCATGGTAATCACATGCCAGATTTTTATAATTTTCAGGCTGTTTGTGGAGACACCAGGTTGACCAGACCCAACATGGATCTACCCTAGGAAACAGACTTCTTCCCAACTTCATTCTTCATGCCCCTGCTTGGCTAAACTAAGAACTGGTAGAATTGGTGCTAAAAGATTCCACAGCCCATGGTGTTTTATGCCATAACCCAAGAGGATAAAACATCATGTCTTGAAATTGTTTGCTGTGAAAAACAGAGGCTCATCCTGGGAATATACCACATACTATAGGAAAACCTCTTGGCCACACAGCAACTTCTAGCAAATTAATCATTAAAAGACAAAGACTAATCCATCACAAATGAACCACCTATCAGCACCAAGTGAATGTATATTTGCAACTTTGTTAAGAATATATGTTTCGGCTGACTGCAGTGACTCATGCTGGTAATCCCAGCACTTTGGGAGGCCGAGGTGGGCAGTCACTTGAGGTCAGGAGTTTGAGACCAGCCTGGCCAACATAGCAAAACCCCATCTCTAATAAAAATATAAAAATTAGCTGCGCATGGTGGCATGTGCCTGTAGTCCAAGCTACTCGGGAGACTGAGGCACGAGAATTACTTGAACCTGAGCAGAGGCTGCAGTAAGCTGAGATTGTGCCACTGCACTACAGCCTAGATGACACAGCAAGACCCTGTCTCAAAAAAAAAAAAAAAAAAAGAAAAGAAAAAGAGAAAAGAAAAAAAGTAAAGAAAAAAAGAATACATGTTTCTATTTAAATTAAGACAGCAAAGGGTGTTTAGGTGATGCACATTTTTTCTAGAAAAGTATCTTCAGCTAGGAGTGTGGAACTCACAGCTAATAATACTGAAGGCCAAAATATTTTTAAAACACAAAAAGCTTGAAGTTATGAGGATGCTGTGGCAAAATGTTCCTAACATAGATGTCATTATAAACACTTAGACATCATTCCCTTTTTTTTCTTTAGAGACAGGGTTTCACTGTGTTGCCCAGGCTGGAGTGCAGTGGCTATTCATAGTTGTGATCATCACACACTATAGCCTTGAACTCCTGGGCTCAAGCAACCTTCTGCCTTAGCCTCCTGAGTAGCTAAGACTAAAGTGTGTTCCACTGCACTGATGAGGTTCACTTTTCACTGATAATTCAAATAAAAAGTGTTAATTACAAGAACTTCAGATGAAAGGTAATTTTGTATGGACATAAAATGTTTAACTGGAGAAATGATTTGTTCAGGTGTTTTAATAGCTCACAACCAAACAAGATACCAGTTATAAGTATTTAAAAAAAGAAAATGATTGCGGTAGTCTCTACATATAACTAGTTTTTATGTTATTCCTAGTGCACTGTTGAATATATTGGAAAAAAAGATGATTGAAGCATTTACTAAAATTTTTGTTATTTAAAAGACCAAATCACTATGGATTTGGGAGATTGTTTCAGCAGAAAAGTGGCTCAGAAAGACAGTAACAAATGACTAGATGGATACAGTTCTGGAAAGAGAACAAACTACAGAGTACCACAGGGATTAATGTTAGGCCTTCTTACAAATGATTTGCAAGAAGGAACTCGGGAACATCTCCAAACCCACTGGTTGTATTCAACTCTGCTTGCTGACAGTGACAAATTGAAAAGACTGGAGCGAGTGAGGGTTGGAAGCTGAGTTTCAACAAAGGCAGACATATGATAGCAAAGGAAAATAACATAAAACATATTAAGGATGACAGGCTCCATGCTATCGATTACAACATAGATACAAAGATACCTAACAGCTACTGGAATATATTTCCTGCAAACAGTCAACTGTATTACTGTAAAAATCAATCAAATCCTGGATACAGACAGGAAAGCTACCAGAAGATATGTCCTATGCTTGTTTAAATGATGGTACATCATCCAGTATAGTTTATAATGTGTACACTGGAACCCCAGAAAGACACAGAGTAGAAGACCTCGAAAAGCAACTCAAATAATATAGAAGGAAAGGCTGGGGTTTAGGAAGAGCAAGATGCCAAAATCGAAATCAGGGCTTGGCAAATGATGGCCCAGGGGCCAAATCCAGCTGGCTGCCTGCTTTTATAAATGAAGTTTTATTGGAACACAGCCATGCTCATTCGTTTATGTATTATCTGTGGCTGTTTTCACAATAAAACAGCAGAGTTGAGTAGTTGCAACAGAGTCCATCTGCTTCATGGAGCCTAAAATATTTACTATCGGGCTTTAGAAGAAAAAGTTTGCTGATTCCTGATCTAAATCATAAATGATGAAGTCACAAACAACTTAAATTCCGAAAATTAAAATAAGAAAACAGAAATCAGGAGCAGAGAAGAATAAAGTTATGAAATATATTACTCCAAAAGGTACCCAAGGCTAAAGCTTTCAGGAATAGGTTTAGATCAATTCATGAATGATCTCTAAGTTACTAAGGAAGATAGATATTTGGGAGAAAAAAATCTGCTTAATTTTTGGATGAAGAAACATAAGAAACACTCTCAGAGAACCTACCCTCTTAGTTTCAGCAACACAACTGTGCCTGTCTAGGTCCTCTAGAGCTACTGTCAGAGATTAACTACTGGAATGAAAGAAGCATGGGTCTGGCCTAGAGCAGTCCTTAGATCTTACAGCAACAGACTTCCGCCCAGTGCATTCTCCAAGAGAGTAAAAAATGCATTTTTTTTTGACAACATGCTGAACATAGCCCCAGACAAACACTGCTGTACTTTCAATTTTCTGTCCTTTTCTAAGGACAATGTTTTTGGAGCCACCACCACCTCTATAAAGGGAATGATATAAAAAATTCTGAGCATGTTGGCTACCTTATAGGCCAAGGAACGAATGCAAGGGAGAAGGAAAGTTTGTAACATCCACAATATGTCCATTTTACATTCTCAAGGCATCCTTTACTTTGCTGGCTGAAGAAATGACCTCACTGACAATCTGGTGTGCATGCTTATTTCCCTGTCTTGGAGCAGCATTTAACTCATCTGAGATCTGGTCTGGGCTGAAGGAATGCTGCAATTTGCAGTCAGGTGTGGTTTATGATTGGATTCTCCATTCTCTTGATCTAGGAGATAAACACACCAGCTGCAGAGGAGCTGTGGGTAGCAGCCTGAGAATGAATGAGGAAAAGATTTTCCACTAACAAAGATTACACGTAAATTCATCAATCATTTCAAATTCAGCAAAAAAGTGATCATCCTTTCTCAAAGGATTCTTTGTGTTATGGAAATCATTTTCTGTTCACCTTTGTGTGCCACTGACAATTAGATTTGGCAAAATGAGTTTTAGTTATATATACAGTATGCTTAGTGATTTCTAAATTTAATTAAGTGATCTAACTAATGCAGGAAGATTTAATTTTAACTATATGTCTTTAATATTTTCACAGGGGTACCTTGCTAAAACCAACTCTTCTTGGGTTTCCATGGCACTTTATTTACCATTCAGGTGGAATCTACAAAAATAAAAAATAGTGATGGACAGCCCACTACAATCTTTATTCCACACAGCATCACTCCATGCAAAATGGATTTAGTATGTTTTAAAATATATTAGAAAAAACTAAACTCATGTGGTAAGAGTGTAATATTTTTCTAAGTCCCCCAAAGATATCTTAGTCACAGCTTCTTACCTTTGATGGAGGATTTGGCAATGAGGCTGAAGGTTCTGGAAGCCTAAGGAAGTTAAAAATAAGAATCAAAGTCATGGTTTTTCATAGACAAACAAACAGAAAGACAGGGCCAACTTAAGACTTAGTAAGTCCTGCTTTTCAACTTACAGCTTTACCTCCATATATCTTCCTGTTCAATCACCTCAGTGTAAAGAATGAAAGTTTTCTCAGTAAAAGAGTCTTTATTTTGATACGTAATTCCTTGTTTTGGAGTTGTCTGAACTAAAAAATAAAATTAGAACCCATCTGTTGGAACAGAGTTGCTTTTCTTTAGCCTCTATAAATTTGTGTTTGGGTGTTGGAGTATTTTTTCTTCATAATAAAGATGCTAACATATATTTAAAGGTGAAAATTATTTTAACTGTTCACAAAAAGCCACATAAATTTCAACTTCTCTTCCATTAGAAAGCAGTTTAATTGGCATACCTTTCTTCTGAACTCTTCAACCAAAACTTAAAAATGTTAGTGGAAAGAAAGGAATCTATACAAATAATGGAGTACAAAGACATAAGGTCTCTAACAAGACAAGCAGCATAGAATAATCTGGGGATATTAAGCAGAGGGATATGATTATCAATTTGAAGCAGGCTTTCAACACACTTTAACTATTATAGAAACCTGCTTCCAATCATTGTTTTTAAAGTAGGACCTCTGGAATTTGCTAAAACCAGTAACTATATCTATTAAAAAGTCATTTTATCTTCATGACTCAGAGGATAAAAAGGATTTATAAGGATCAGGAAAAGCTATTAAATCATCACACGCATAAAATCTTAACAACAAAATTAAGTAATGATTTTGCAAAAATCTAGAAAACAAACACTTTTTTCAACTTAAAGTCTAAATGTATAAACTCTTTATAAAGAAAGGAACATACATTAAACCATTCTTAAAATCCTTCTTCTGCCCCTCAAAGACACAGACTGTGTTTCATATTACTTTGACTTCCAAGTCTTGGGCATAGTAAAGTCCCTTTAGTGAACATCTAGTGATAATAGTGCAAATGATACAAATATTTTATAAATTTTAAAAAATTCTATATTCCATCTACTCTTTCCATCCCTCCTTTCTACCTCTTAAAATGATCATAAAGAACCAAATTAGTTAAGTATAATTGAGGATAAAATTTTAACATAGTTAATCCTCTAAAATCAGACCAAGCCATAATTCCAATCTTGACATTAACTAGTTCCTGCAATCTGTATCCATCAGTTCATTCCAATCATCCATTAAAAATCACCTCCAAGGCACAAAGTAATATGATACAGCTCAAGAATAATCTTGTATCATAAACAGTGATATGTTAAGCCATAAGGAAACCCCACTGCTGGGGAAACCAAGAAGCAGATGGTACTTCATTATGACTGAAGATAATCAATACTTACTTTAAGTATTTAGATAAGTCATCACTTAATTCTTTAGGGATGTAATCAGATATCAGACCATGGGCATAACGAACATAATCCTCTGAAAGAAACAGAAGGAGGAGTGAAAGTAAAAAAAATAGTAATTATGGTGGTTTTACAGTCAAATTGACCTGAATTCAAATTCTGACCCTATCTGGATAAAGGGAACTCACTTAAGCTCTAGCCTCAGTTTTCTCATTTGTAAAATGGGGATAGCAATATCTATCTGCCAGACTAGTGGGAAGATATGATGGATGAGATATGACATGGGATGATACCAAAGATAAAAGATAAAACAAGTATAATACAGTAGATGCTCCCTAAATGACAGTAAGAAGAAAAACTCAGGGTTGCTTTCTTAGTTGAAACCATTGAATACAAATAAAGTTTAAAAATCAGCTATAACAACATGAAATAGTCATGTCTTTGTTAAAAGGGTAATCTTTTCTAAGCCTGCTTCAATAAAGAATAAATCTAATTATTCAACAGTAATGAGCATACTCATTTAAGAGAAATAAAATACCATATGTCTCTACTACTAGGTATTTGCTTTATAAGAACCTTGAAATATATATATATATATATATAGTTCTATATGTACATATGGTTCTATATAGTTCTACATACACACACACATACACACTCCCAAACTGATAAAACACTTAAAAAAACCAACTAACTCAGCAGAATTTATCATCACTAGTTCTAAAGCATCTGGATTCTCACTACTAAAATGCAGCTCTGGCAGCAATTAGAAATACAGTTACATAAGAAGACAACAAAAACTGTTTCAAAACTCTCTTCCTGAATTCAGTATTTTATGTAGAATACAAGCAGATAATCAAACTTAATCATAAGATGGGATAACCATGCGGGGATATAAATCACCAAAAGCAGACCCCAGGTTTGCTGCTGGGATATTCATTCACTCCCTTTTTTCCATTCTCCTCTGCTCTCAAGTCAAAGTAACAATTTGCCTTAGTATTACATAGAAAATGACTGCCGTCTGGTGATCACCTGACGTCAAAAACTCTTCAGTAAGAGATTTTCATTGTCAATGTAGAACTGAAAGTTATCATTTGACCCTTCTTAAAATTGCTCGTGGTTCTGGGATAGTCATTATCCAACGAGTCATGATTAGACAAAGAAAACTATTTTAAGAAAGTCAACATATAGTTCATTTGCTTCCTCTGGTACCAAACCAAGCTAAATATCTAAAAAAGGAAATAATGTACAATATGTAAAGCTTACTTTACGGCCAGGACACTAAATGGCAATATATAGCCAAGCCCAGAACCTTAATATGTAGAGTACTGGTAAAAGCACTAGACTTAGAACAGAAGATCTTGAGGATAAGTTACTATCTCTCCATTTTAAAAATGAGATGATCTGTCTAAATAACCTCTAACATCCCTTCTTCTACTTTTAAAACAAAATCTATGGTTCCATCCATCCATCCATGGATGCATCTATCCACCCCCCTATCTATCCATTAATCATCTATCTCAATCCCTCATCTTCTATTGTTATAGCACTGACAGCTGGTAACTCAGTATGGCAAAGGTGCTGTCCACCACTCCCAGAATAGCAGTAGTCAACTAGCTATACATGCAAGGCAGATTCCTGCAAATCAGATTGCCTGAATTACTATCAATCACAAACAGGCCGCTATTCCTAATTTTTATTTATGTAATGACTAAAGCCATATGTATACCCTGAACAAGGGAACAACGAATTGGAGTTTAACATCAGAATAATTTCTGTTTCACCATTTCAGATTAACTGTATTATATAGCTGTCATATTCAACTATACATATAAAAATAAGAGGACTCTACTTGGAAAAGAAAATAATATACCTTTTTGAGATTATGAAAGAATAACCTAAAAGAAAAATTGCCAAGTAAATCAATTTTCATCTAAAATCAAAGTATATTGATCCCTGTATCAGGAAACATGCGTCTTGAGAAGAAAATACAAACAGATGCAGCCACTGGAACAGTACAACTGTGTCACAGGAACAGTATCACAAAAAGGTTATGAGTGTGGGCTTGAGAGACAAGCTCCATAAATAGCTCAGCTTTGCCATTTACTAGTTGCGAGACTTTGGACAGGGCCTCAAGACACTCATGAAATTTACTGGGAGGGTTGGATGAGATCATGTTTGTATAGTGGCAGCTTAGCAAAGGGCCTGGCACACAATACACCCTCAATAAATGATAGCCAGGGTTGTTACTACTATCAGTGTAAAAGAAATATTTGCTGAATAAATAACTTAAGTATCAATGAATAACAGAAGTAACCTATGGTAGAAATATTCTTTGCTTCTGAAACAAGATGTACACCTGCCACAATGTATACCAGGCATTGGTAGGAATATGAGGCTTCTGTGACATTAAGATTTTTAAATCTTAAGATAGACATTTACACATAAGCAACTTACTCCAGACAAAAATCATTTCTGATAAAATGCTTTACTTACCTTCCTTGTCAGTGGAAACTTGGTCACCAGAGAAAAACGCAGTTGACTGTACCCGGGAACTGACATTCACATTATTGGTTTTTAATGCTGCTATAGTTTGGTTAACCTACAAAGCAACCAAGAGGGGAAAAGCAGGGTATTTTCAACTTAACTTTAGAAATCTATGACTTCACAGGTGGCCTTCAAACCATTTAAGAGATCTGCAAAGAAGTATTTGAGAACCTAGAAGTATCTTCACCAGACACCAGAAGATGAGAAATGGCTGCCCATTTGAAGAAAGGCTGAGTGGCAGCAATATCTCTGGATGATCTCACTACATGGACTGCCATGGCCTACACAATATGAGAGGCAACATATTCTGATAACTGAGAGCTCTGACTCTGGAGTCAGGCTGCTGGGCTTGGCTCTGTAACCACGGCTAGTTACTTAACCTTTCTGTGGCTCTATCTGTGAAATGGGGAAAAAAATAGCATCCACCTCATAGAACTACTGTGAAAATTAAATAAGGTAATACATGTAAATAAAGCCCAAATAGCACCTGGCATAAAATTTATATGTAATAATTTCCTAAATAGAATTATATAAATTTCCCACTTCCTAGGAAATATAATCAGTAAGTATAAACTCCTCTTCGCTATTCATGTCATTTTCCCTGGCTAAGAGCAAAAGTAAACATCAAGGATTCTGCTCCGCATTGATACTCGTTCTTCACCTACCTGGAATACTACTACTACTATATCACAAATGAAAAGTGAAACATGGCACTCTAAATCTTTCCACTACTTTGCACATTAGGAGCCTGATTATTCTACTGGACTCATTTCCAGCTTCTCAGGCTTCCAATAAGCCTGGTAACATGATATGACAAATAAACATGATTAATTGATTATTATTTATTATACTTTAAGTTCTGGGATACATGTGCAGAACGTGCAGGTTTGTTACATAGGTATACATGTACCATGGTGGTTTGCTGAACCCAACTACCCATCATCTAGGTTTTAAGCCCCACATGCATTAGATATTTGTCCTAATGCTCTCCCTCCCCTTGCCCCGACCCCCGAAACGGCCCCAGTGTGTGATGTTCCCCTCCCTGTGTTCATGCGTTCTCATTGTTCAACTCCCACTTACGAGAGAGCACGTGCAGACAAACACGATTTTTTCACATAAAAGATGGAAGAGAATCTTAGGAAACAGTACTACAACTACTGGTATGCACTGATCTTGCAAAAACTTTATCATTATTCTATCTGGTTTAGTGAGATTCTTAATCAATGTGAAAGTACATATTATCCTTAGACCAGTGGCTTTCAAAGTTTTTTTTTTAATCACAACCCCATGGTAAGAAATATACAGCAATCCAATACTTAAACACATATAAATATGTTTCATAGAGCCATACTTAATATTTGCCCTTCCTCTGCTATATTTTAATATATCCCATCCCATCCTAATCTATTTCATTCCAAGAGAAATACTGGTTGTGACCTACTAAATTGATTTGCAATTCACTGCCCCAGTCCTTCCATTAGGTCAAGATTCTTAGAATCACTAAGATACAGGCTTTGCCTGTAAGATGACCCCTCCTCAGCATCCAGACCCTGAAAGCAGGACATACTTCCTCTAAACCTGAACACCTTTGCCTGGCTGTGTCCCTGGGTCCCTTTGCCTGGCTGTGTGCGAGCAACATCACCCTTGGAGACACCTGCAGGACTGACAGTGGCCAACAAGTGCCAGGCCTGGTATCCTCTTACTTGGAAGACTCAAATCTATACCAACAAATTATTTCATTCCGTAGTAGGATCAGGGAGAAATGAGAATGCAGGTCATGAGAAAACATAAAGTTAACTTCAGAGATACACAAGTTAGGGAGGATTGAAAAGTCAAAGCCTTCTTCTCATACTTGGTATCTCTACACAATTTTCCTCTTTTCACTGAATATACAGGATGGTCTCTGGATTCAGACTTACTGCCTTCTTTGAAAATTTCTTAGGGAATTGAATTTTTTTCTTTTACCACAAGGCACTAGAGAGGAACTATACCTTTTTTCCCAGCCACTTTAATGTCTTCTCTTTGCTGTACTTGTAATATTTCTTGTTGTCTATTTCTGGATTACATTAAAAGAAAAAAAAAAAGACTCAGCACAATGAATTTAAAAAATAAACTCATAAGGTTGTATCACATATAAGTTAACCATTTAAAAATATTTCATAAGTTTATATCCTTGAAAAACTTAATTTACAAACCTGAGAACATACTTGAAATGTTTTTTTAAATGTTAGTAGTAATGTGGCTACCTCAGGAGTCATCAACCACTAAATGAGTAAGAATTTAAGAACACCTTCAAATTATACACACAACTCTGTAGAAAAGGTAATTTTAAAACCTCAGCAAACTAATGTGAAAGGAAAATAAATCTTGGTGATAGGGACAGGAGGCAGGGAAATTCTGGGCAGAAGAGGGCCGGTCCCTAGCCACGGCCCCACCCTCAAGCCAGACTAAATTGTGTATTCAGTGGAAGGTTGATCAAAAAAATGCAACCTTTTTTCTCTTCTCTATGTCTAATGTGGAAGCCCCCACTTTGAGTTGTTGCTGCCTTACAGGACTAAACCAATGTATACCTGACACATATTGATTGATGTCTCATGTCTCCCTAAAATATATAAAAGCAAACTGTACTCCCAACCACCTTGGGCACCTGTCTCAGGACTTCCTGAGGCTGTGTCATGGGTGCGTCCTTAACCTCGGCAAAATAAACTTTCTAAATTGACTGAGACCTGTCTCAGATACTTCGTGTTCACACTAGCATACTAAGCAGTCTTAACTGTTCTGAATAATTTTAAGCTCATCTCAATGTTTTCAATGAAACACTTTTTTTTCTTAAAATAAAAATGAAAATCCCAATAAAGAAAATTGAAACTAAATGCAGGTATCTATGAAGTTTACTACATACATTCAGGAAAAAAATCTTGGTAACTACTCAGTAGTGGCCTGGTGGGATTGGGGGAGCATTAAAAAAAGATCTATCTATCTTTTAACACATTACCAACATAATCATAGCTATTTCAGAAGATTTAGATTTATGGTAGGCTCAACCTGGCCCCTTATGGGGATAAAAGTTTCACCTTTTATAAATTACACTTACTCTCCTCACAATCCACCCAGCCTTATTATATACCATGCCATTAAACCATGATTTCCTCTGTAACCTTTTTCATTCATGGGATTTCTTCTTTCTGTGCAATTAGCAAGGGCAGCACTTCCATTCCAGCCTCCTCTGTCCATGCAGGATTTATCTTTATGACCACTAGTAACCCTTGGGTCTGATGTGAATTCACCACCTCTGAGTTATATAGAATGAGGTTCTTTCTCCCTTCCACCTTGTGATGGGAAATGGAAACTGCCCATTCAGGGGTCATTTTCTGCAGTCTGTTAAATTGTATGGGAGAGAGGTTGGGAGGTCCCTGGCCTTAGTTCCTGTGAATTTCCTTCCTGTGTCAGCCTATAGTTGTCAATGCTGTAGGCAAGATGTTGCAGGCTGGATGGAGGGCTGGACATCTACAGCCATCTCCTTGGGACATGTCACTACAGTAACAAAAAAGAGGGACAGGTGCAAATAGCATTGTCAGGAGTGTGAGAATTCCAAGGTGCAATGTCTGCTGTTTTGGAGCCAGGACTACCTGGGCAAACAGCCTACTATAAACCAAAGCCAATGAGACTGAACTCAACTTCCTTGAAGACTATGCCCCAACCTATGTACAAACCAGGGGAATTCTAAGAGCATACAGCAATCACTAAATAAATATATGCTGTTGAATGGCTTTTAGAAGTTATATTCATTGCCTGAGGAAAAAAAACAACTCCAAAAGAAGCTCACTGCTCAAGGTTCTCCTGAAAATCCTACCTTGATCTGGCATCTCACTTCTTTCTTGCCTCTACCTCCAAATTTTCTGAAAGAATGTCTACCATCTGCTGCTATTTTCCTTCCTGTCTCCCACTCCCTGAGCCCCACCAGGAGGCTTCTCCTCTACCTCTGGGAATTGTTCTCTAAGAAGGGGCAGAGAGCACAGACTGAGCCATGCTACCAGGGCTCATGCATATCCCAGCACATGCTGTCTCCTTGGGAAGCTGCGTCGCTCTCAAAGCCTGTTTCCCCATGTGTAAAGAGAGGCTTTTTTCTCACTGGGCTATTCTGAGCATGAAATGTGATAATCCATACAAATCCCATAGCACAACACCTGCCACTTAGCAAATACATAATATTAGCAAAGACATCATGATGCAAAAGATGATTTATTAATAAAACATAAGAAACTAATGTTTATTCAGGTCTGTGCTAGGTACATAATACACATTTTCTCATTGGTCAGAATGAATCTCAGAATCAATTAAAAAACCATGATTTGTACCCATCTTTGAAGACTGGGTCTAAGCGACATGAAGTAAACTGTCCTAAGTCACTGAGGAAGTAGGCAAGAGCACCCAACTCCCATCCACGCTGACATCAAAGCTGTGGATCTGATGTTCACTTTACCAAGATCACTAGGTCTACACTTTCCTCAGTACCTCCTAACAACCAGTTTGTGGGAAAAACCTCTCCTCCATGGCATATATAAAATTGCTATTTTTTTATGTCTCTAATGACTTACCTGATTCTTCTCCTAGCTCTGCTTCACCCTCCTCCAAAGCCAACTGTATCCTTTCATCTGGTGTGATCCCTCCTGGCTCAACAAGACTAAACAAACTAACCAGGAAGCCCAAAGCCCTGAACTAAGGCTCCATGTGTCTAAAACCCAGTGGTTCATCTTCCTCCCACACTACTCTCCCGGATATCAAGGCCTAAACCTCAGAGCCAGTGCTCACACCGGCCTTGCCTCCCACATTCCATCTCTCCATCCCATGGGAGGTAGCAAGTGTGGAGAGAAAAGGAGCCAATATTATTTTAGGGGAAAGGGGGAATTAAAAAAACTGTGTTAGAAATCAGGAGGCTTAGTTTCTAGTGCTGGATCAGTAAGTATTTTTTTAAAAATGAATTTTATTTAGGTGTTCACACAATGTTCATGTTCACACAATGGACACACCCACTTTAAATGTACAATTTGAGGAGTCTGGAGAAATGTATGCAGTCATGTAAGCATCATCCCCAAAGTTCCCTGGAACCCTTATGTAGTAAATTCTCCCATGGCTACCCAGACCGCAGGTCACCACTCATCCATCATTACAGGGTAATTCTTGCTCTATTCTGGAACATCATAGAAATGAAATGATACAGTACATACTTTCCGTGTCCAACTTCTTTTGCTCAACATTATTTCTGTGAGATTTATCCCTTTTGTTGCAGCTAGCAGTAGTTCCTTCCATTGTACTAGGTAGTAGTAGAACTCCTGAGTTGTAAGAAACTGTCAAGTGGCTTTATCATTGTAAGCCTTGGACAGCCTGGTAGGTAAGTTCCAACTGTCCTACAACTCATAATCTCCTTTTTTTCTTAATGGCATTTTTCAAAAACAAAAGATAATATTTTTGATAAAATACAATCTATAATTTTTTTACAGTTAGTGGGTTTTGTGTCCTAAGAAATCTTTGCCTCATCCCCAAGGCAACAAGGATTTTATCCTATGCTTTCTTCTAGAAGCTCAATAATTTTCATTTTTGAATTTAACATAGTGATCCATTTTGATTTAATTTTTCTGTATGAGGTGAGGATCAATGTTATTTTTCATATGTATACCAAATTCTTCCATCAACATTTGTTGTAAAGACTATCCTTTTTCCCATTGAATTATCTTCACACCTTTGGAAAAAAAAAATCAATTGACCATATAAGTGTGGGTTTATTTCTAGATTCTCTATTCTATTCCATTTATCTATACATTTGTCTTATACCAATACCACATTCATTTTATTTTTTTTATTTTTTAAATTTAGGGACAGGGTCTCACTGTGTTACCCAAGTCGGAGTGCAATTGTGTGATCATTGTTCACTGTAACCCTGACCTCCTGGGCTCAAGTGATCTTCCCTACCCAGCCTCCCAAATAGTTGGAACTACAGGTGCATACCACCACAGCTGGTTAACTTATTTTATTTTTTTATTATTTTTTTTTTTGAGACAGAGTCTCAGTCTGTCACCAAGGCTGGAGTGCAGTGGCACAATCTTGGCTCACTGCAAGCTCCGTCTCCTGGGTTCACGCCATCCTCCTGCCTCAGCCTCCCGAGTAGCTGGGACTACAGGTGCCCGCCACCACATCTGGCTATTTTTTTTGTATTTTTAGTAGAGATGGGGTTTCACCGTGTTAGCCAGGATGGTCTCAATCTCCTGACCTCATGATCTGCCTGCCTCAGCCTCCCAAAGTGCTGGGATCACAGGCGTAAGACACCATGCCCGGCCCACAGCTGCCTAATTTTTGAACTTTCTGTAGAAATGGGGTTTTGCTATGTTGCTCAGGCTTGTCTCAAACTCTCAGCCTCAAGCAATCCTCCTGCCTCGGCCTCCCAAACTGGTAGGATTACAGGCATGAGTCATTGTGCCTGGCCCCCACAGTTTCTTGATTATAGTAAGTCTTTAATTCAGTTTGTGTAAGTTCTCCAGATTTATTCTTCTTTTTCAAAATTGTTTTGACTATTACAGGTCCTTTACACCCACAGTTTCTTGATTATAGTAAGTCTTTAATTCAGTTTGTATAAGTTCTCCAGATTTATTCTTCTTTTTCAAAATTGTTTTGACTATTACAGGTCTTTTACATCAGGGCTCCCCAATCCCCAAGCCATCGACTGGTACTGATCTGTGGCCTGTGAGGAACTGAGCCACACAGCAGGAGTGAGTGTCGGGCAAGCAAGCATTACTGGCCGAGCTCCACCTCCTGTCAGATCAGTGATGGCATTAGATTCTCATAGGAGAGAGAAGCCTATTGTCAACTGCGCATGTGAGGGATCTAGGTTGTGTGCTCCTTATGAGAATCTAATGCCTGATGATCTGAAGTGGAAGTTTCACCCCAAAACCATCCCCTTCCCCACCCCATCCATGGAAAAATTGTCTTCCACAAAACCAGTTTCTGCTGCCAAAAAGGCTGGAGACTGCTGCTTCTGCTGCTTTACGTAGTCATAGAAATTCTAGAATCAGTTTATCAATACTTACCAAAAAAAGAAAAAAAAAGAAGCTGGCTAACCATTACATTGAATCTATAGAACAATTTGGGGAAAATAGACACCTTAAAAATATTGAGTCTTCCAATCCATGAACATGGCCTATTTCTCCATTTAGTTAATTTTTCTTTAACTTCTCTCAGCAATATTTTGTAATGTTCAGCATATTGGTCTTGTACATATTGTGTTACATTTAGCACTAGAATGTTATTTTTAATGGTAGTATAAATGGTATGTTTTTATTCCATTATCCAGTTGCTCACTGACAGTATATAGAAACACAACTAATATTTGTATATTGAGCTTGTATCCTGAAAGCTTGCTTATCAATTCTAGTAACTTCTTTTGTAGATTCTTCTGGATTTTTTCATACATGACAATATTGTCTATGAATAAAGACAGTTGTACTACTGACTTTCCAATCTGTATGCCTTTTTCTTATCGTATTGCACATGCTAGGACATCCAACACATGGTGAATAGAAGTGGTAAGAGCAGGCATCTTTCTCTTGTATCCAGTCTTGGGGGAAGATTGTGTTCAGTCTTTTACAATGAAGATGATGTTCGCTGTGAGTTTGCCATAGATGCCTTGGATGCCTTATTCTTCATTTGCTGATAATTCATATCATGACTGAATTTTATCAAATACCTTTTCTGTGTCTTTTCAGATAATCATACAATTTTGTGATGCATAAATATGGTAAATTACACTAATTGATTTTCTAATGCTCAACCAACTGTGAATTCCTGCAATAAACCCCACTTAGGTTTTACATATTTAATTTTTAGATATTTGATTTTCCAATATTTTCTTAGGATTTTTCAGTCTATAATCATAAGGGATAATGGTCTAATTTTTTTGGTAATAATTTTGATTTGGTACTAGGGCAATTCCAGTTGCATAAAATTAGTTGGGAAACATTCCTTCCTCATCTATTTTCTGAAAGAGTTTGAGCAAGTGTTATTTCTTTGACTATCATTTCTTCCTTAAAGTATAGTAAAATTTATTAGTGAAGCTAGCTGGGTCTGGAGGTTTTTTTCTCAACTTTCACAGAAAGTTGACACTTGCCAGGAAGTTAACACTCCCTGGCAAGATGATTACTATATCCCAGAAGGCTACACATGGACCCAGTGTATAAATTACTGCTTATTTTTGAAATTTACAAATTTAGAAAAACAAGGAGGTTTAAAATATTCATGAAGGCCACAGACTACCCATAATTATGAAAAATACCAAAGCATACTCATTTGTGTCCTAAATTTAATATTTGTGAGAGTCAGTGAGTTTGATAAAACATGCATATGCTGGAAAGGTTTTTTTTCCCTTATGTGCCTGGTGCCTATAAAACGGATTTCAAACATCTGGAAAGACGGGGTTTACAAAATAAAGATGGAATAAAAGTGAGTTCACAGTTAAGTAACATGTTCAGCAATTGGGTAATCAGCTCACAAACTTGAATTTCCCTGATGTATTGTTGAATTGCCTCGAGCACATTTTCACTTCTACTTTCTCAATGTTTTCCATAACTGAGAAACTCATATGATCGCTTTCTTCCCCTGCTTCCTAGGGAAAGAAACTTGGCAATTGTATTTGGGATATTTTAATCAGGTAAGTTTTCCTGGCTCTTCCTGTTAATCACCTCAGACAGTGCACTGCAGCTTGGGCTGGCAATACGAAACAAAGGGTTACATTCAAGATAAGGTTCTTGACCCTTCATTAGTCCTTTCCCATACCATCTCTCCACTGAATGTGCACTTCTTTGGCAAGAAACCTGCTCTGAGCCCCGCAACGAGCAAACAGAGACACATCATTTCTTTCACTAATAAAGTAGGCAGGGCTAAAGTCACAGCCATCATCATTCAGGGTACAAACAACCGTGGCTAGGTTCATTCACCAGGGAGAAGGCAAAAGGGGAAGATTCTCACAGGCCTCGCAGCCTTTACCAGGTCTTTAATGCCACAGATGTTTAAGACAGCATCTGGAGTTTAATATCAAAACAGCTAGCTGGGGAATTTGAGTATTTCAGGCTTTACTCTATCTGCACAAGTGCCTATGGAGAGAATGGAAGTTAAAAAATATCGCTTTCTTCTTTACCTTTACTCCCCATCATGGATAGTAACTGACCACTCTTTAGTAGTCATCTTTCTTATTTAGAAAATCTGGAAATAAATTACAGAGAATGGAAGCAAACACTAATTTATAAATGAACAATAATCCACATTCACATAAGTAGCCAGTACCCAACGCAATCACTAGAAGAAGGCCCGTGGGGTCACATAGTGCCTAGAAGCTCTAGGAAGTTCCCTGGAGGGATAAGAATGGACATTTCCTTAAGCTATGGAAGTTTTTTCTGTCTGCTTCCCTGTCTCTCTCTCCTTTTGCCACACAAAGGGAAAATGTTAAGAGGGAATATATGAGATTAAAAAAGAAAAATCAAAGCGAGGCGTGGTGGCTCATGCCTGTAATTCCAGCAGTTTGGGAGGCTGAGGTGGGAGGATTGCTTGAGCCCAGAAGTTGGAGACTGGCCTGGGCAACATAGTAAGACCTTGTCTCTGCTAAAGATAAAAAAACTTAGTTGGGCATGGTGGTGCACACCTGTAGTCCCAGTTACTCTGGAGGCTGAGGTGAGAGGATCACTTGAGCCCAGGAGTTCAAAGATGCAGTAAGCCATGATGACACCACTGCATTCCAGCCTGGGTGACAGAGTGAGACTGTTTCTAAAAAAAATTAAAAGAAAAATAAATTTTAAAAGAGTCAAGTTTTTGGCTGGGTGCAGTGGCTCACACCTGTAATCCCAGCACTTTGGGAGGCCAAGGTGGGTGGATCACTTGAGGTCAGGAGTTCGAGACTAGCCTGGCCAACATAGTGAAACCCTGTCTCTACTAAAAATACAAAAATTAGCCAGGCGTGGTGGCGCCCGCCTGTAGTCCCAGCTATTTGGGAGGCTGAGATGTGAGGATCACTTGAGCCCAGGAGGCAGAGGTTGTAGTAAGCCAAGATTGCAACACTGCCTTCCAGCCTGGGCAACAGAGTGAGACCCCATCTCAAAAAAAAGAAAAAAAAAAGAGTCAAGTTTTTATTTTCAAATGAAACACCACACATACACACACATAAATGCTTATAGAGTATTTTGGAAGTGTTACATACACAGCTATAAGAAGGAAGGCAAAAGAGTTGCTGTCAGACAGACATAGGTTCAAATCCTGCTTCTACTATAGGTTCAAATCCTGCTTCTACTACTTCAAGTTCTATAGTGTCAGTCAAGTTACTTCAACTCTTTAAGCCTCGGTTTCCTCATTTGTGAGAACGCAGGTTATAATATATAATGAAAGAAAATTACTGCAAGGACTACATAATACACGTAAACCAATAACCACAGAAGTTTTGCCGTCATACAAGTGCATGTACTGCACTTGCCTTGGACTCTATGGCAGTGGTAAACTTCTGAATGCTAATCCCTGTAGATCTTCATGGAAAAGATGTTTATCTCAGTACACTGTCCCTGTACACAGATCTTCCATAAAGAAACATATTTCACATATTTATGTTTTGGGTCAAGGGGTAAAGCAAGTAATGTGAAAATGGTTGTACGTATTTTGATGAAAAGGTCTTTTTGAGGATGAGGCATTTGAGAATCTTACTTATTTTTTCCCCTCATTTAAAAATCTTTTGGAGAATGGGCATGGTGACTCATACCTATAATCTCAGCACTTTAGGAGGCTGAGGCGGGAGAATCCCTTCAGTCCAGGAGTTCAAGACCAGCCTGGGTAACACAGAGACCCCCTCATCTCTACAAAAAAAAACCCGAAAAAATTAGCTAAGCGTGGTGGCTTGCACCTGTGGTCTTAGCTACTCAGGAGGCTGAGGTGGGAGGATTGCTTGAGCCCCAGAGATTGAGGCTGCAGTGAGCCGTGATTGTGCCACTGCATTACAGCCTGGGCAACAGAGCAAGACCTTATCTTAAAAAAATAAAAAATAAAACTAAAAATCTTTTTGGTTCTGTTTTTAAACCTTCCATTATTTTGAGA
Organism: Colobus angolensis palliatus; assembly: GCF_000951035.1. NCBI lineage: Eukaryota > Metazoa > Chordata > Mammalia > Primates > Cercopithecidae > Colobus > Colobus angolensis. The sequence continues at coordinate 1,291,860 of NW_012111031.1, forward strand.
TTCACAGGCTGCAGTTTATGAAGGGAAGAATTTGATAAAAAGAAACTGCCAAACCTCTAGAGATTGAATACATCTTTTACTGTGTGAAATTTATTCTAATGTATTTTATGTTTTGCCCATCACTTAAAAATAAAGAAAAAAAAATTGACACCTAGAGTTTTTGAAATCTGGCAAATATAAAGGCCAATAATATAGCTACTTTGAAAATGGAAGTGCAGAACTTCCAAAAGTTAGGCAATATTGAGAAGCAAAGGAGACTAAGACAGAAGTTCAGATAATGATGCAATAAATGGTCAGGGGTTCAGTGTACAAGAGGGAAGGGATGAGACAGAGACGGCCTCTTGCTCTCGGCTGCAGACTGTAAGGAAACAAATGCTGAGGCACTAACACTGTTTCTAAATCCAGATTTCTGGGTTTTAAGATGATGGTTCTTATACAGCTAATAGCAGAATTCTGGACAATTAGTTAATTGCATTTTCAGCTTGTGTTAAGTTGACAAAAATTAACATGGCTTAATTAAATTATTCTTCATTACTTTATCTTTTAAAAGTGGTTATGGGTTACTTCATTTGTCACCCACAAAAAGATTGCTGTCCTCTGCCAAATTCAGCATCAGAGAATATCTTTAATGGAACTGCTTTGATAAAACCTTGGCACCACACATCCCTCAGTTCCAAACTGGAGCTCCAAGTGTGGCCAAATATGAATTTACTGGACCCCTTAAACATAAAATGCAATCAATAGGTTCTCCTCTTTCCCACTGTAAGCTTACACTTCTTGGAATCACCACTTTCTTGGTCCCAGAAGAACTGTCATAGTTGGCCAAACCATCTATGACCCCAAACAGCCACTACTTATCAACCCAATGTTCTGGTTCCCACACTTGGTTTCCGTATTAACTCTGAAACTACTTGGATGATTTTTCGAGACACTGAAGTCAAGTTTTTATACTATTTCTAACCTGTCAAAACACATTCACACACACTGCCTTACTTTCCCTTCTGAAAAATTAAATGAATGACAGTGAAAATGCATCTCTTCATTACCCTATCCTGCTTCTCCAGCCCATGTTCCCTGTGTCTAGGATCCCACCACTACACATCCTTTAGGTCAGGCACAAACCCAGAAGTCACTCTTGACTGCTCCTTCTCCTTGACCACCACTCAACCACCAGATGCAGTTGGATTCATCTCTAAATGGCTACTTTTTTCTTGTTCTGTCTCCTAAGATCAAGGCCACCATTATCTCCTGTCTGGATCACTGCAACAGCCTTGGTGGACCTGGGTTCTCCAATATACTCTCCACACTGCAGATTGCCATGCTTAAAACTTCACAAACACTCCACTAACATTAAGCAAAGTTCAAACACACACAGTGCCCTTTACTATCTGGACTCATGCCCAGCATTCCCCCCTCCTTCCTTACCAACCTAAATCCTTCCCCAGCATCCTATACTTTGAACTTCTTGGAACTTCCTGAACCTGACAAACTTTTCCATACATCTAAGCCTCTGTTAAACTGCTTCTCTGACTATCCTTCAGTACTCTATAAAGCAGTCATTTCCCCCAGGAAAGCAACACAACATCTACCCACCTGCACCCCTCACCCAACCCCGCCAGATTAGAAACCTGTCCTGTGCATCCCCAGCAAATTCAGAGTCCACTTCCGTTACACTGTGCAGTCACTGCTCAGTTTGTCATTGACCCCCGTCAGACTGGGCGCAAAGTGAAGAAAAGGACTATGTCTTATTCATAAGTACCTAGAGCTTAGCACTAATGTGCAACATATGCTTTTGGAAGGTGCTCGATAAATGCTTCCATCTATTAAGGTACAGGTTTTATGTAATTTTACAATGAGAAATCTGAGGCAGAAGGCAGCTGAGTGACTTGCCTGATGTCACAGAACTAGTTCAAAGAAGAGGTGACACTGAAGCCACACCTTGTGATTCCTGCTCTGTGGGACATAGCACTAGACTGCCCTGGTGGTAGTTTCAAAGACTAAACACTCCAAAGCAATAGAGGAACAGTGCTGGCAGTGTTAGCAAATCTGAATGACAACTTTCCCTATGGTGGACACAGAATAAGCCTTACATTCAGCGGGCCTGTAAGCAGCCACATTCTTAGGCAAAGTCCATCCTTTCTACCAGCCATAAATCTTTAAGTTATACCATACCTTTTTCCTCTGTCACATGGTGAAGTAACTTCTCAAGTCCAGGAAGTTTCAGCAACAAGATGCAATTTGGAAACATGTTATCCACCACAACTTGATCAAGGGGCTGAAACTTCCCCTGAAAAAACACTTTAGTTAGTTGGAAAGCAAGCATTTCATTCAACAAAGACATTCAGAAAAAAAGAGAAAAAGACACATTTACTCATGACTGGGCCTTTAAACTTAGTGCAGAGCCACCTATTCCATCTAAGGAATCCCTACAATGGGACAGGGTCTAGGACGGACCCCAGATCCCTTTAGGAAGCACCTGTGAGCACTGGGGTCCCACGCAGCACACCATCTACCTCAGGTGTACAGTCCCCAAATGAAATGGGGAACAAAATCAATCTACAAAAGCACTGGAAGCCACAGAAGTTTGCAAAGACGGTGGAGACTGCCTGGGGCTGGTCCAACCCATTCAATTTGAAGAACCAGCTGTGGTCACAGAGCAAGAGTCCTGACTATCACACTGGAACAAGCCCAGACCAGGCCCAGACATACATCTGCCTCCCCATCGTCACTCTAGGGATGATGAAAGAAGCACTCACCACAAAAAGAAAATACAAAAGTGAATCTACCCCTGTCAGAGCTGCTTGACAATGCTTCCAAATTTAGACCAGAATAAAAGAAAAGACAGCCAGAGGGAGAAGTCCTGGGAAGCTGCAGACAGGCTAAATCAGGCTCAGCCACAGAAGTTTATACGGCCTTGGTGCCAGTGGGCCAGAAGTGCTGACCATATGGATTCACAACATCAATCTTCGGAATTAGGTCCAGTTTTTCTTAACTGTACTAGTAGCAAGTAGAGGTGAAGTTTGTCTAAATTAAGGTATTAGCCCCCTGTTTTGGGGACACCAGACTGTACCAGATGTATGGCCTTGCCCATGTCCCACTTCTAGCTCGCTCTGTCTCTCGTGTACTGACAACTCCTCCTGAAGACACAAAAACTGTGTCTCATCAATTTCTGCAAATGCAGCTCTCTTGGGTTTTAAGGGTAAAATCTTTTCAATCATTTAGGAGCACATGTGATAGCTTGCCATACTTTCTCTTAGGTTAACTAGTGCCATGAACTATCTCAATTTAAATATTCTTTTTCCTTCAAATAGTAAGAATAATGCACAGATTTTTCCCAAGTCTTACTGTCTTGAGATTTCTACCTTAAATCTTTAGTCTTCCATGATCAATCAATATGTTAAACATTTGACTACTCTAAAACAATATTTATATGTAATGGACTACCACACAGTCATGATATAAAATAATTTCATAATTAACTAGGGTTTCGTTCTTATTTTTATTTACCATATATACATTGAAGGAAATGCAATAAGCAACCTGCCTTGACTATAAAGCTAGTAGCAGTGGGATGCCCAGAAAAAAAGCTATTTTTACTGATGTTAAAATAAAGTTTAAAAGAAAAGGTCACATTTCAAAAGTGTGTATCATAATTTTTAACTAAATAGGAAATGATCATGTCTAAAATGCAGGGAAGGAAATACCCAAACATCTCAAGTGTTACTTTAAAGGGTATTTCTGGCACTTGGGAAGACGTGTTTGGGAGGTACGACGGTTTAAAACGAAAGTCAAAGACCATCCTGAACAGCATTTCCGCTTCATTCTGCACCTGTCAATTTGAGCTCCACAGCACCCCAGAGACGCCCAGAGCGCCAGGATAGGGTTAATCCCCCAGAGTCATGGTCCTAATGGGAGATGGAGAAATGCTATCAAAAAGGGGAGGGGAGCCTTAAGTGCAGATCAATACATGTGCTGAGGCTGGTTGGTGTCTTTCTGCTCATTAATTTATCCTAGAAAACACCACATAGGTGAGCCACTGAGGTTTTCAAATTCCTCACTGAATATTCCCCAGGGCCTTCCTGGTGGTGATTAGGACCATTTCTGTTCCTTAAAGACACGAGGCTTACCAGCCTCACAGCTTGTGTGCCCTCGTTATACTGGCCATCACAGTAGCTTCCAGATAAACGGACACATGATTAAATGAAGGGATAAAACTTCACTAATCCACAGTGAAGGGCAGAGGGCAGGGAAGGAGGAGGCTAAAAGAGGCTAAGCTGCATCAAGAGAAAGCATGCATTGATACTTTATGACTTTCAGCATTTATAGCAACTTAAATTAATTTACCTACCAAATGGAGGTTTCGGGAATTTGGTCTAAGGATTAAGCAAGAAATTTATAAGTGTTCAAACTTTATGCAAACATGAGAGTACAAAAAAACCAGATTCTTCTAAGCAGTTTGAGTAACACTTATCACTTAAAATTATTAATTAAAAGATTTTCCAACTATGGTTGATGGATCCCTGGGTCATGAAGTACCCAAGCTCAAAGCTATTTTCCTAATACTGCTAAGATGCTATCTGCATTTTCACTGTGTGGACATCTGCACTGATGATTCAAATGCAATGGTGGGTAAAACTGCTGGCTCCTTAGCACGAGTCTGGTGGTGGCACCAGACTGTCCTAGTTATCATTTGGATCCTCATTGTCATTTATGTGCAGTTTAAAAAATGCCAGTATCACTTAAGAATATCTTTGAGTAAGTAGTAAAAGCAATTAATTTTACTTAAATCTTGAATCTTGAACACAAGTCTTGTAAATTATCTGTGATGAAAGTGAGGTATGGCTAAAGGCCTTTGGATGCTTAACCAAAGGTAAGCTGATTACAAGAGCATGTTCTCCTGGGGCTGGCTTAGTTGCAAGCAGAACCAGCTGTTTTTCACGGATACTATTTTTATTTGAAAAACCCACTATGAATTATGGTGATTCAGGCCCCGGTATTAGGCCGAATATGAATGAAGTGAGCCTGTCATTTCAAGGGAAAGACTGACAGTATTTGCAGCCAATAATAAAATTTGAGCTTTGAAGCAAAAATCAGAATTGTAGAAAATTTGTATCTGCCACTATGACAGCTTCTCAATACCTAAAGAGCTTTCTGACGAGATCAGTGGTAACATTAACCAAAGGGAGTGTGTGTGTGTGTGTGTGTGTGTGTGTGTGCATAAAATGAGATACGTCAACATTTGGAAGGTGCCTGCCACCACGCCCGGCTAATTTTTTGTATTTTTAGTAGAGACGGGGTTTCGCCGTGTTAGCCAGGATGGTCTCGATCTCCTGACCTTGAGATCCGCCGGCCTCGGCCTCCCAAAGTGCTGAGATTACAGGTGTGTGCAACCACGCCCGGCCAAAAAAGATCCATTTTAAGTGCAAGATAGACCAATGGATTTTAATGTAACAGAGCATAAAAAGTTAACTGACAAAGTTTCAGATTCCACATTGCAACTAAACTTTAAAAAAATACCACTTGTTGATTTTTTAGGTAGTATTAAAGAAAAATATCCACAATAATCTAAAAAGGCTGTAACATTATTTCTTCCTTTTCTAACTACAAAGATGTATGGGGCAGCATATTTTTCATATAATCTCACCAAAATAACATATGGAAACAGACTGAATGCAGAATCAGATATAAGAATCCAGTTGTCTTCTAGTTAAGCCAAACACTAAAGAGATTCGCAAAAATGCAAAAATGACACATGCCTCATTAAATTTGGTTGTTTCAATAAAAAATGTGTTACTTATGTTAACATGTAATGGTCTTACTATTTTTAACTTTTAAATAAATAGTTTTTAAATTTCTCAGCTTTAATTTCTAAGAGTGAGTATTGCTAGAACCCACAGAAACATAAGCTCTTTGGAACCCTTAATAATTTTAATTGTAAATGTATCCTGAGACTGAAATATTACAGAAATTCTGGCTAAAATTATTACTATTAGTAAGCTGTGTCTTTATTTCTATTCCAAAGGTAAATTTTATCCATCTAGGATTCCTTAAGTCTCAACTAGCACATCCCCATTAATGAGCTTCTACTGGACCTGCCCCAGGTTACCTATTCCACAGTCTCTCACTAAAGAAGATAAATTTTTCCTCTCCTAAGACATGTGGTCAATTTTTAAATACCTGTTTTGTATTCCAAGGGTAAGGAATACTTAATGATAAAGGAGTGTTAGTTGCTAGGCTTTGTCAAGCAGTAAGGTGCATAACACAGTGAGTCAGGCAAGTCAGAGGTCACAAGCAAGCCAGGGTCAGACTGGATCAAGAGTAAGGTGCTGCTTCTCTGGCTGTGCAGTAGTGCTCTGTCCTGCACTGGCCCATATGACTCATGTTTTTTCCAGTTACTATATTAGATTTGAAAGTAGAATCCACCTTTGGATCATTAAAAGCAGAGAGAGGAGATCAAGCAAAAATAGTTGATTCTGTTTCCTCACTGTGGATGCCCCAAACTGGAAACTCACCTCCTTATCAGCCTTTATGAGGTAGTGGAGAAGCAGAAATAGAGGATCCACGGGTGTGGCGAAGTGGAGAAGACCTCCTGCAGATCACAAAAAGGACGAATGGAATTAAACGTCTTGGAAAGACAATGTGGCTATTTCACCTTAATCTCAAAGTGAAAAACAGTGTTGAAAAATATATGTGAAATTCCAAATTCAAATCTCTTCTTTTTTTTTTTTTGAGACGGAGTCTCGCTCTGTCGCCCAGGCTGGAGTGCAGTGGCCGGATCTCAGCTCACTGCAAGCTCCGCCTCCCGGGTTTACGCCATTCTCCTGCCTCAGCCTCCCGAGTAGCTGGGACTACAGGCGCCCGCCACCTCGCCCGGCTAGTTTTCTGTATTTTTTAGTAGAGACGGGGTTTCGTCGTGTTAGCCAGGATGGTCTCGATCTCCTGACCTCGTGATCCGCCCGTCTCGGCCTCCCAAAGTGCTGGGATTACAGGCTTGAGCCACCGCGCCCGGCCCAAATCTCTTCTTATACAGGTCTGAGAGTCTATGTGATTCTCTCAAAAGGCAGAATGTGCTCTACGAGATTTTACTCCAAAGAGCTTCAAATTCCTGTGTGGAGAGAATCAAGACCCTGAAGTCGATCTTTAACTTTCCATTTCTTCTTTAGAAATCATTTTTAACACAGCCTCCCAACCCCCTGCAAAAAGAGGGGTTAGGAGGAAGCACAGACAGAATGAGAACACAGCAATGTTAGGAAACCTGTATAATCAGTCTATCTATAAAGCTGCAGTAAAATGTAATTTCCTGTGCTTTTGAGGATAAAGCCATGGGAAAGCAGTGCCATTCTCTCTATACACAGTCCCTTCTGTAGTCTGTGGGCAGTGGGATGTGGGATGCTTTGAATACCCACTGACTGTCCCCATCCCAGAACATGAGGCAGAACAGTTCCATTGGCCTACTCTTCCTTTAGTCAGCCCTGTCCCCAAATTAAGGGAACACCACAAGAAACAGAACTTTGGTGCTGGGGGGTGTATGTGTGTATGGGGGTGGGGGAGCAGGTGGGCAGGCAGGTATATGACAAAGCATTTTAAAGAAACTTTGTTAAGTTCTAGCCTATGTTAGAAGCCATATCAGTATTCAGTTTCAAGGAAGTAACATGTTAAAAACACAAAGATCCTCAAAAGAGTTTCCAATCAACACGATATGTGCCCCATGTACAAATCTAACTTCTAACTCAGGACGTGTCACTGTTTTAGGAGACAAATCAGAGTTGCTAGCTTAAAATTTCCTACCATCTAAGACACACAGGAGATGACCTAACCATAGTGCTCAAATGAGCTTTCCTTTCTCTTGATTAAACCTGCTGTGATGCCAAGGAAGGCTAAACCAGTGACCAGACTCCAAACCCCGTGACAGACCCACAACCCCACGTGTGAAGAATAGAAAAGCTGCAGTATGTGTTTAGTTATTGGAAATGCTTACACTAGTCACCTACCTGATTGAACTGACTGATTTATAAACCAAGAATGGTGTTTTTCCTTGAAAACTTTTACTTCAAACAGCTGCTGTAGACACATATTGAACAAGTAAATGGCTCCTTCTCCTGTTAAGACAAATCTGTCTTTTATTTGTAAGTTTTCTCACACACACACACCCCAGAAGACTATCCAATATCTCTGAGGAATGTTCCTAATATGAACATAAACATACACAGGTCTATTCTAAAATTTCCTTGATTCCAAGGAAAGCTTATAGCTATTATACATAGATGGTAATTTTCCAGCTCCATAATCCTCACTGGACTTAAACCAAAAAATCAGAAAGTGCAAGTCATTTATCTTAACTGCTACAAAGCCTGTCCTTAAATCCTCCATCAGATCAAGAGGGAATATCCATTCCTAAACTATCAAAACACAATAGTTCAGCCATATGACATGAGCTGGCACGTGGGCCCCTGCCTCTGGGTAGTGTGTGGCTCTCCCCACACAGGGTCTAAGACAGGGACCAAGCCCATGGACCCCATAGGCCAACCCTAAGTGAGAAAGACAGACATGCTTGAAGCCATAGGGAGTGAGTCAAGCTTTATTCAACTGAATGAATTTTTTCATTTTCTTTCTTAACCAAACAAAAAAAAAGGGAGGAGGCAGAAGAGGGTGAAGACTGTGCACATCTGCATGTTTTATCACTTCAACTAATGAAAAAAAAATTCTTTTAACCATAGCACAATTTCTGGAGACAAGGATGTTGAGTTTAACTCTATCTCCACCATATGCTGGGCACATGCCCTTGGGGAAGTTACATAAACCTTCCTGTGGCTGTTTCCACATCCGTAAAATAGGGACAATACTGAACCTCCTCATAGGGTTTTTATAAGAATTAAAAAAAGAACACATGTAAATTTCCTGAACCAATACTTGGCACATGGTAAGAACTCAGCAAATGTTAGCCTTTACTTTCCCACTGCCAATGTAGCAAATAAAAACATTTGTTCCTCTGTGGTCTATGAGCATTTAGATAAAACAGAAATTTTAAAAGAGGGCTGGCTTTCTTCTGTACCTGTACTTTTCTTAAATGCTTTAGAACCTTTACTGCTACCTAAAACTTCTCTTGAAGAAATATTTCTCACCTCAACTTAGTCTGATACATAACTAAGAATTCTAAATATAGCTGACCAATTACAGTCAATTTCATTTTGAAGAAAAGAACGCTGGAGAAAGTCAGGAATGTGTTTCTTCTCTTGTTGCTTCTATTTACATGTCTCTATAACAACAAGGCACTACCCATTGGCCCTCCCGTACTTTTACTATTCAGTATTACTGTCACCAGGAGAAAGCTCTAATATGACAAGTATCAGGTGTCTATGCAAAACCTTATAAATTAATGGAAAAACAATTACACACAGAGATAAACACTATCACCCATATCACTCCATATTTAGAATACACTTTAATATTTTTGCCTAAAAAATGTGAAGACAAAACTGAAAATGCACTGAATATAAAGTTAAAATAAAATTGTTTTTCAATAAAATATGAATCTCTTCAATAGACAATGCTTATCATCAAAAAAAAAAAATCATCCCCTGACAGAGAAAAAAATGTACTACTTTTTGGTCAGAAGAAAATAGGGAAGTATAGCTAAAACTGAAACTAATCAAAATCTCGGCATGTCAAGTAAAAGGTTTTTGTTTTTTGTTTAATTCTGGTTGTTTATTTTACTTTATAAGATAAAATGAATAAAAATGGAGGCTAATGTTGAATAACTACTCTAAGAAAAGTTGGCTTAAAGAAGCCAAAGAAAATTAATCTGTTTTTAAAGAGAACTCAAACATGCTACTTTTTTGTTTTGCCAGTATTTCTGATGGCTGGATAGTTCCGTGAATTAAAATTATGAGAAGAAATTGTTTAAATGTTTAAGTCAAATGAATTATCTGGGAAGACTAGTAATGTCATCAGCTTGTTTTCTTCTCGTCACGGTGCCATCTTAGCTTTAAAAGCTATTCAGAAAGAGCAAAAGCAAGGACACAAAGACATAAAAGTATATATACTCATTAGCCACAACATTTAAGAACATTCAAGTTACGAGAAGAGAACTTACCTGAACACGGGTTAACCAGTTTTACAAACATTAGCCCACTTTTCATCTTCTTTGAAGCATCTTTTAAATATTCTGAAAATAAACCATGAATATCTAAAATTAAAACATACAACTGCTTTGTTGCTCACCTTACTTTATCCTGTTTTCCTTTCTTCTACTTACATAACTTTTCTAAGATTTTTAACTCAATTTATCACTTACAAATGATGTGATCTTGAGCAAATTACCAATTTCTCTGCAAGCTGCAGTTGATATTCAGGTAGTTTAAATTTATTTCTGTGAGGAATGATGAGAAGCAGGGGTCTAGAATCAGAAGGCCTGGGTGATAATCTTGGCTTAGCCACCTGGACAGCTTTGTCACCTTGGGCAAGAGTCTTAATCTCCTGTCTCAAACGCCATTTATAGAATGATAATAATAGTATACTTGTTTTTCAAAGTATCAAATTAGCCAATCTACTGAAAACATTAAAATAATCAGGCAAACAGAAACATGAAATAAATGATAGCTATTATTAGAAGTACTATCATTTGTAATTGTTACTGTTATTATGAAGTAGAGAATTGTAAACATATTTACCTGAAACATATTTTTTACACAATTATCCTTTGCCTAATTTTCGAGTGGGATATTTGGCTTTTTTGTTGTTGTTACTACTTTGTGAGGTATCTTTATATACTAAGGATATCAACTATGCTTTTAATCCTGCTCATAATGACTTTTGCCATATAAAAGATAAAAAATCTTCATGCAATCATATCAATTTTTTTCATTATGGTTGTATCCTTTATATCACACTTAGAAAGGCCTTTTCTTAAGATTATGAGAATTGCCTATATTTTCATCTAATATTTAGAAATTATATTTTTAACCTATCTGGACTACATCTGGGTATAAGATATTAAGAAGAAATCCAATTTAAATATTTTTTTCGATGAGTTAACCAGTTGTACCAAAACCATCAAGTTTTTATCACACAAATTAAAACATAATAACCATGACTATTTTATTGGTAACACTCATCATATATTTTGAGTGGCATATTCATGGAACTCTCAAAATGTCCCTATTACCAAAAGGAACAATGGGGCTCTGATTAGTAAGGGGGCATAGCAACAATTTACCAAAAGAGCAAAAGAGAAAGGACGAAAGAAAGGAGATTTTACTCTCTTTTATTTTTCTATGGCTCCCACTCCCTTTACTCTACTTCAGATCTTCATAAGCTTAAATAGAGCAAACATATTTTAGAAGTTGGCTTACCCATGAATGGTTAAAATACGACCATTTTTTTCTTAAACTAATAGTGACATTAAGTATCTACAGAAAAAAAAAAAAAAAAAAAGAGATTTCTACTTTCCACCAAGATGGAATAACAGGAATTCAATTAACCCTCTGAAACAACAACAACAAAAACCCACAAAACACCAGACAAAACATATGAAACAATTATTCTCAAGGCACTACACACAAGCCATGCAGGAGTCCCTGAGAGGTGGGAAACAAATTAGATGAGCCCTATGACTGCCCAGCTTACTGCTTTAAAAGAGTTTCCAGGCCACAGTGCAGAAAGGGAGAACCCAGTAAAGCCTAGCTGACTTGCTGAATTGAAGAGATGATGCTGAGAATTCCAGAGACACCAAGGTGGTTAGGGTTCACAGGTCAGCACACAGGAAAGGAGAGGGCTAAAAAGAAACAAGACCCCAAAGATCTGCAGAGGGTCCCACTTAAGTATGATCAGTGCAGGCATGTGATAAAACTACCCAAAAACCAGGAGAAAACCCATCTAAACAGATTTGAGGGAAGAGTACCTTACACTCCCTCAGGGTCTTGAATTGTGCCTAGTCCCAGACACACTGTAAAACCTCACAATTCAAAAGGGTATAGTACTCAAAAGGGTACTCAGTAGTAGGGAAGAGTCAGCCCTATTTGCTGCTCTGGTCCCACCAAACTAATTATAAAAGCAAGACCTAAAAGTATCCAATTCTTTCAAAGTAACTGTGTCCTAGAATGAAGTTCAAGAATATTTATAGAAACACAAAAATACTCATCACCCAAAAGGACAAAATTCACAATGTCTGCCATCTAATCAAATACTATGAGGCATTCAAAGAAGCAGAAAAATATGGCCCATAATGAGCAAACAGAATCAATTACTGAAAGAGGGGTATTAATATACAAGATAATAGAATTGATAGACAAAGGCTTTAAAAACAACATTCCTCATGGACAAGTTAATTAGAGACAGAAGATTGCAAAAAAAAAAAAAAAAAAAAACACCTAAACTGAATTTCTAAAGATGAAAAACACACTGGATAAAATTAATAGCTGAAGAAAAGATAAATGAACTTGAAGACACAGTAATAGAAACCGTCTAAAATGGGAACACAGAGAAAAAAAACTTGAAGAAAAAAGAGTATTAGTAAACTAAGGGACAACTTTATGCATTTTAATATATGTATAACTGGAGTTTCCAAAAGGAGAAGAGGGAATGAAAAAAAATTTGAAGAAAATAAGTCTGAAACGTTCCAAATTTGATGAAAACTACAAATCCTAGAAGCTCAATGAACCCAAAGCATAAGAAACAGGAATAAAACTATACATCACAATAATACTTTGAAATCAGTAATAAAAAGAAAATCTTGGCTGGGCATGGTGGTGCATGCCTGTACTCCAGCACTTTGGGAGGCCAAGGTGGGCAGATTGCTCGAGCCCAGGAGTTCAAGACCAGCCTGGGAAACGTGGTGAAACCCTGTCTCTACAAAAAATACACGTGTGGTGGCATGTGCCCGTAGTCCCAGCTACTGGGGAGGCTCAGGTGGGAGGATCACTTGAGCCCAGGAGTTTAAAGCTGCAGTGAGCTGTGACTACACCACTGTACTCCAGCCTGGGTGACAGAGTGAGACTCTTTCTCTAAAAAAACACTGTTATTGTTCACTTGTCTACATCTCCCTTCAGTTCTGTCAGTTTTTGATTCATGTAATTTGGGGCTCTGTCATTGGGTGTATACGTTTATAATTGCGATATCTTCCCAATAGACTGTCACATGTCTAGTAATAACTTTTATCATAAAGTTGATTTCATCTGATACTAGTATTGCCACTCCAGCTTTCCTTCAGTTACTGCTTGTATTGTATATCTTTTCCCATTCATTTACTTTCAACCTATTTTTGTTTTTAAATTTAAAGTGTGTGTAAGTGTGTCTAGTAGATAGGATATAGTTGGGTCAGGAGTTTTCCTCCCCCCATTCTGCCAATCTCTGCCTTTTAACGGAAGTGCTTAGTGCATTTATATTTAATATAATTATAGATAAGGTAGGATTTACATCTGCCATTTAGCTCTGTTTTCTGTATGTCATATTCCTTTGGGTTCCCCATTACTGTCTTATTTTGAGTTACATAGATGTTTTCTAGGGTACCATTTTTGATCCTTTGTTGTTTCTTTCATTTAAAAGAGTTATTTTCTTAGTGGTTATCTTGGGAATTACAGTTAGTATCTTAACTTACAATGTAGTTCAGATTAGTATTAACTAAGTTTCAAGAGTATTTAGTAAGTTTTCTGCATATTCCTTTTCCTCTCCTTTCCTGTGTGCTACTGTCATACAAACTACATCTTTATGCATTATAAGCCTGTTAACACAGTTTATAGTTATTGCTTTATGTAGTTATCACCCAAAAGAGTTACAAAAATATATTTGTGCTTTTACGTCTATTTCTGTATTTATCTTTACTAGTGCTCTTTATTCTTCATGTGGATTCAAGTTATCATCTAGTGCCTTATCCTTCCAATCTGAAGAACTCCCTTCATAATTTTTGTGGGACAGGTCTGCTAGTGACACATTCTGTTTCCCTTTATCTTAGAATGTCTTGGTTCCTTCCTCAGTTTTGAAAGATAATTTTGACAGATATAGAATTCTTTGTTGAGACTCTTTTTATTTCAGCACCTTAAATATGTCATCCCATTCACTTCCAGCCACCATAGCTTCTAATGAGAAGTCAGCTGTTAATTTTATTGAGGATCCTTTTTATTTGATGAGTCATTTTTATCTTACTGCTTTCAAGATTCTCCTTGTCTTTTCACAGTTTGACTATGATACACGCAGGTATGGATCTCCTTGGGTTTATCCTATTTAGAGTTTCCTGCACTCATTAGTTGTACAGACAAATATTTTTAAAATCAAATTTGGAAAGTATTTGGCATTATTTCTTCAAATATTCCTCTCCCACCCTTCTCTTCTCATCTGGGATTCCCATAATGCATATAATAGTAGGCTTGATGGTGTCCTACAGGTCTCTGGGACTACATTCAGGTTCAGTTTTCTTTATGCTTTTTCTTTCTGTTCCTCACCCTGGATAATCTCAACTGACCTGTCTTTGAGTTTTCTAATTCTTTCCTCTGCCAGCTCAAATCTGCTGTTGCACTCACTAGTGAATTTTTCATTTGTTATTATACTTTTCAAATCCAGAATTTAGATCCTTTTATAATTTATCTGTCTATTGATACTCTCTATTTGGTGAAACTTCATTGTCATACTTGCCTTTCATTCTTTAGACATGGTGTTCTTTAGTTCTTTGACTATGTTGATAGTAGCTGAATAAAATCTTTGTAGAATAAATCCAACATCTCAGCCCCCTCAGAGACAGTTTCTATTGACTACTTTCTCTATTGTGTATGGGTCATACTTTCTTGTTTGTGGATGTATGTCTCATGCTTTTTGTTAAAAAGAAAAAAACAAAAAAACTGAGTACTTCAGATAATAATAAATGTGGCAGTTCTGGAAATCAGACTCTCCTCTCCCAACTCCCCAGGATTTGTTGTTGCTGTTTTTGTAGTTATTGCAGTTGTTGCTGTTTATTTGTTTAGTGACTTTTCTGGACTAATTCTGTAAAGTCCGTATTTCTTGCAGTGTGCAGCCACTGATGTCTCTGTTTAGTTAGCTTAGTGGTTAGCTGATGCTGTGAACCAATAAGTGATCCAATCTTTGCTGAGGGGTGCTGTGTGTGTAGGTTGAGGCATACTTTCAACACCTGGGCACTTTAATCTTCTTGCCTTAGCTTGTATTTATTGCTTTCTCAGGACCTCATGGTCAGTCAGAGGTGAGACACTGAGGCCCTCTCAGGTCCTTCTGAGCATGCACATAGCCCTGTATATGTGTGTGGCCTTCTAATCCCCTAGGAATATGACAGAGTTTTTTAAAGCCTCTATGTACATCTTGTTCCTCATATCTTACCCTTAGGTTTTTGGCCAGGTTTTTATTTGCACAACTGGTATTGACCCCTCAGAAGCTACAATATTAAACGATTGTCACTGATTGTTTTTGACAAATACCCTGAACATAGGGCTCTGAGGGAACAGAGCAAGCTCTGAGCTCCAAGGCAGGTCAAATAACAACTATGCCCTGCAAATGAGACTTTTCCAAGGAGCTGTGAGAAAAGTCAAATAGGGACAATGCTCTGGGAATGGGACTTCTTAAGGATCTTCCATCTAGGCCTATCCTATCCAATGGTTGAAGGCTGTTGGTTTTTACAAGTACCGTGTTTGCAAGACTGCTGGTTTTCAAGGCTACTGCAGAGCTGAGGAGAGGAAATGGGAGTAGTTCAAGTTACAATCCCACAAACCCTGCTGTTCCTAATAAGATTCAGAAGTTTTCTTGAATAAACACTTCTCAAACTGTTGGAAGCCTTTGGCTAATTTCAGGGGTTCTGAAAAAGTTGCTTTTTGCTATCTTTGCCAGTTTTTTCACTGCTTTTATGGGAGGGTGGATTTACCCTGACTGAACTTTGAAGACTTGGTATGAGAAAAAGAGTTCATTTACTATAATATTTCTGATAAATTCCTTAGTCTATACCTGGTATTAGGCACACAAAATTACTTGTAACTATAAATTAACTCTATCAAAGTTAAAGAGCTTCCATTTACTCTGAGAAAATCCTGGGTTATTTTACGGACTAGCTTCTCACCCAACAGGTTTGGAAGCTCCATCCTTTTTCTAACTTCTGCTATATTTTACTTACATCTAGCACAAGTGAAGAATAGCTAAATTAATTAGAGAAGAAAACCCTGCTTTTAGAGTAATGGGAAAGAATTAGAAAAGAGAGAAGGAGTGTGAGGAAGGGTCATGATCTATAAACCTACTTTTAACTTATGTCTATTTCTTCAATGATGTCAGCACAGAAAGAACATTGGACCTAGAGTCAGATGGGTTCATACTCCAATCTCAGCTCCTCTCCTGACTCAGCAGTGTGACTCTGTGCAAGATACTCAACTTCTCTGTGGTTCAGTTGTTTCATCTATAGAATGGGTATAATAATAATAATTTTACATGTTTCTGTTAGATTGAAATGAAATGTATGTGAAAGTGCCTAGAACACATAATAAGCAATCAATTAACAATCAGTTTCCCTTCCTTCAACTACGTGGAAAAAGTCAGGAATATGTAGGGAATAATAAGATCAAAATATAAAAGTCACAAAATCTAGGCACAGAGTTACATAAGGGCTTAACAATTAGTCTTCCAAGAAAATATTAAATTAGAACCAGTGTATCTTGTTGAAAAGCCAGAACACAATGCATTTTATATGTAAAAATCAAGATAATGTAAAGTTCCAGTGGTGTTTCTGGCACATGAGATATACTCAATAAACATAACATAAATGAATTGTTCAGTTTTAGAAAAAACTCAATAAGAAATTATAAAAGCAAGTTTTGATACTAAAAGAGCCAAATTTCACTTGTCTAGAAAATTTACTCATATGAGACACCTTTTTCCAAAACTATGCTTCCGACTCTATTTTTAAAAGAGTAGCTATACACTTTGTCTTTTTTTACTCTTTTATCTAAGAGATGACATAGTCATGCTGGCTAAAAAAGTATTTTCACAAAAAAAGAAAAAACTCAGACAACTGAGAAGCAGCTATCAGTCTTGCTGGCCATTTTAGGTTTAATAATATGTTAAACTTCCCAATTATCTCAAGCTCTGCCCCTCTGGTTCCTTAAAAGTAACTGATTCCACAGTAGTTATTCTCATGGTCTCTATATTCTCTGTAAAGATTCAATTGTATGTCCCACTGGTCACCATTAACTCTGGCAGCAAATCTTCCATCTCTTTACTATCCTGATCTAAATACTTCCACAGGCTGGGCACGGTGGCTCACACTTGTAATCCCAGTACTTTCAAAGGCTGAGATGGGCAGATCACTTGAGTCCAGGAGTCAGAGACCAGCCCGGCCAACATGGTGAAACCCCATCTCTACTAAAAATACAAAAATTAGCTGGGTGTGGTGAAACATGCCTGTAATCCCAGCTACTTGGGAGGCTGAGGCATGAGAATCGCTTGATAAGAATTGCTTGAACCCAGGAGGCAGAAGTTACAGTGAGTTGAGATCATGCCACTGCACTCCAGCCTGGGCGACAGAGCGAGACTCTGTCAAAACAAAACAAAACAAAAATCCCTCAAAAAACAAGGAATCTCTGATTGCTACTTTCCTGACATCTGTACTTTAAAGAAAACATACTAGTGACAAAGAGACAACTGTGTCTAATGAATGTAAAATAAAAAATAACAGCTAATATATATTGGCCATTTACTGTCTACCAGGCACTGTTTAAGTCCTTTATATTGGTCACATAATAAGTGCCATATTAATTTCCACTTTTTTGGATGAAAAACTTGCCTGAAGGTCAGAGTGCAAGTCAACTATAGAGTCAGGATTTAAGCTCAGTCAACTATTATCCAGAGCCAACGTTTTAAACTATAATACTGTAAAGAAACTCTTAATCTGAAGTCCCATACCTCTTAACTTAAAAACCACAAACTGCAGCTTGGAAACACAATGATCCTGACATGACTATTCTCCTATGATGTAAATATTTAAAACTTTCCCTCTCTTGTCCTGTCCTCCTCATCCTCAAAAACTGGCAGAGTCATCTAATCAGCTGCACTCCAGCTACCGTAATCCAGCCAGTAGACCCAGCCATGGGGCAGAAGCAAGAGAAAGGAGGGAGAGCTGGGAAAGCTAAAAAGAGAAAGGGGCAGGATCCAAAAATACATGTAAGAAGGATAAGAGAGAGCAACTGGTTGTGGGATATAAGAAACACCTAGTGACAAAAACAGATGAAACATTTGACCAATGGCAAGAAAAGAAAACTGATCTTCCTATTAGAGTTTACAATATTCTATACATAGCTGCATGTACTTCTCCCCAGCACCCCCAGATATCTGTGACATTTTAATGCTTAAAAATTAGGTTACACAGCACGTATCAATGCACAGACTTAACCATTCTGTATTTTTTAAAGTTAGTCACAAAGTATTGTACAAGCCAAAATGGTACATGATTTTTCATCTATAGCCTATACAGTACAGGTTGTTGTACAGCTGATATGAAGTTATTTATCAAGCAGGTTTTTCAAACTTGGCAGCTCTTTCTTATCCCTCGCTTGGTTAAGACAAGTTTTTTTCACTGCATTTAAAGTTCAAAGACAAAAGACAAGTGATTTTTGCCAATTGTTCTTATGACTTGGAATCAATGGACATTTGTTCCTAAGCCTGTCTGATTTTTGGCACATAGGAGATACGCTCTGAGAAACATACACCCACTGTTACATAGAGGAGAAAGTACAGACATCAAAGCACCATTCACTTTATTTTTAGATACCATATCAAGGCTATTCAGGTTTCTTAAGAAGATCCAACAGAAAAAAGAAAAAGAGAGATGAGATTATCACTCTCATGCTTATGCAATACTACGTCCTAAATAGGTTCCAGTTCATTTTCTTTAGACTTCGGCCATCAGAACATATTCAGACCCTCCCCTTCCCCCGACCCCTGGCACCCTCCTGCCTGTTTGCCAGATACTTCCTTGGAAACACTTTGGTAGGACACAAATACGATGCATGCAAGACAAATCAGCATAATTTTCAAGTAACTTGCAGCCTCCAGGAACACTAATTTCAGTAATAGCTATATGCCTTCCCTTCCCAAAACATCAGCACTGCTGTCAAAGACATCTGGGTCATTTTCCTGGCTTTGAAGCTCTTTGTTTCTTCAAAGACTACAAGAGGCAAACCAAGAAAGCAAGAGAGACATACACCAGGAAAATTATGTGATTACTGAAGTAATAGGTTCCTCTAAGCATAATTTCTTTTGAAGATTTGGAGAAAAAAATAAAAATTAGAAAACTAGCCTTCAGCAGGACCACAGAAGACAAAATCTCCATTCTTTCAGGGTTGTCCCTATCAACAACCATATTTCTAGGAACGACCTGTGCACTGGAGAAGCAGCTAGTAAAAAAATTCAGGTTCATAGCCAACTCAGAGCCACAAAGACCAGCAAACATATTGAGATGGAGCATGAACTATGTGGGAAGCAGGAAAAATTCTGGAATGCTAGAAAAGACAGACCCAATTGGGGTGACTGAGAGCAACCAGGTTTGGTTC
Organism: Colobus angolensis palliatus; assembly: GCF_000951035.1. Classification (NCBI taxonomy): domain Eukaryota; kingdom Metazoa; phylum Chordata; class Mammalia; order Primates; family Cercopithecidae; genus Colobus; species Colobus angolensis. Next base: position 1,311,386 of record NW_012111031.1, read on the forward strand.
CAGGGAAGGAGGTATATCTAGTCCCCAGTCATCAAACTGAGAGCAGTTTGAAACCAGCCTTTCCTGGTCCTCTGGCCTCTCCCATAGTGGTGAGGTATCATTATTCAGTCAGCAGAGTGGCCTCTGACACATGCAGGAGTCCTGGAAAAAGGTGCTTACAGTGAAGCCTGCCCTCCCTGGCTACAGTAGGTATGTGATTACTGAAGTAACAGGTTGGAGGTGGAGGGTGGGACTGCATGTGACCACAGCAGGACTGGTCAGAAGGCTGTTTTGAAAGGTTTCAAACTGGAACTAAGAGGAGAGGCCCCTCCCAGCAGACACACCAGGGGATCTGAGGCTTGGGAATCATGTGAAATCAGTTTTCCACTAAATGGAGGAAGTCGGTTTGAGAAGAGGAAGTTAACACTCAGGCAGAAACCCTGGACTCCTGCTGCTGCAACACCCTAGGGCCAGAGGTCCTATGCTCTCCCCCACGCCACCACCCCTGCTCCTTCCTGGGAAGATGTGAACCTGCTAAGGAACTCCCAAAGAAGTTCAAGTCTGGTTTTGTAACACACAACCCAGGTGCATTGATCCCACATTAAAAAATGGCAATTTCCATACTAAGGCAGACTCACAGGCTATTCAAACCAGTATCTGCGTTCAGGAAAGCACACCAAGGGATGTTTGCAGGAAGCTATGGTTGTCCTCAAAAATGCAACCTGCTTTGAATGACTTCTGAAGCATCCTAGTTTGCCACTGTGTCCAACATAGCTCTGTAAATGTATGTTTACCTATTTTGCACCTATTTGTATTTTCAATCTTTATCCACTTTCAAAGATAACCCATTCCAAATATGTACTGTCTACTGTGTGAAGCAATAAGTAATACACCTCTTCAATGTTCAAAGCCTAAAATACAAATTCTTTTTGTCAACTTGGTTCATATCATGTGTAAGTTTCTGTCCTTATCAAAATTAAGAGGAAAAAAACAGTCCCTACCTCTATTAAATCAGCTGAACTGTCTTTCTCCGACTTTATGTAGAACAGCACCATATAAACTTTTATGTAACCCCAATCTCCCTGAGTGTTTTAGTGTTACATTAAATAAGTAGTAAGAGTAAACAATGAAATAAAGGCAAAAACAGAAAAATAAGAAAAAAAATTTAACAACACTGGAATTCATTTTGTAATATAAACAACCTGAAAAGACTGGAAATAAGTATCTCCAAAATTTTTATTTTGGGTGGCAGGATGATGGACAAATTATTTTATTCTTTATTTTTTTTCCTGTATTACTATAATTTCTATACTGGGTTAAGTATTACTATTCTAATTATTTAAAGTTATTTAAAAAAAAAAACTCTAGGAGAAAAACGTGTAAATGTAGAGTTAACTGGTTAAAAGGGCAACAACAACAACACAAAACTTGAAAAACAATGAGGCAAAGGTAGCCAAGCATGCAGGAGAGCCTCACCAAATGCTGAGACCTAGGCCCTCGGAGGAGTCAGCACTGACTGGGGAGACCTCAGCCAGCCTCCAGCTTAGTTGTTTCGGGGACAGATAATGAAACAGAGACCAGAACATGCAGCCCCAAATCTCTTACATCCCCTTGCCACGGGGTGGCCCATTCCGCTTTAGCAAACAGTCATCTTTAGACAAGGAAGTCATAAAGGTAGCTCTGAACAAAGGCCTGGAAATCCTACGTGACATGGTCTCCTGTTTGGAGGTTCTGCTCTAAGCTGAAGGCTGAGGTGCCCACACTGAGAAGTGAAATGGCCACTCAGGGAGAACACACTTGGACTCTCTCTAGCTCCTGACATGTATCAGGTGTTCAATACATATTTACATAAAAATGGCACTTAAATGAATAATCATGATGAAATGTGTAGGTGGTCAGAGGTACCACGAACCTGGGCAGTAACAAGAGGAGAGACCCATGGGAAGGCTTCCTGGTAGAGGTGATACTTGAGCTGGGTTTAAAGGATAAGTAGGAATTTGCCAGGCAGATAAAGTGAAGAGCAGGCAGGATTCCAGGCAGACACAAAGTCAGGACAGAGAAGTTGAGCTGGAGCAAATGGCTTAGCTTTGTGGAAAATAAAGTTGAACAGAACCTTGAGGAAAGGGTAGAATTTGGATAGAAGTAGAAGGGGAGGAAAAAGCAGAATAAGCAAAGACATTGCAGGAAGAAATGGAATGTGAGACTTTTATTCGTTCAGTAAATATTTATTGAAATATCTACTCTGTCCAAGGCCCAGGGCTAAAAGCCTGAGGTGTAAGAAAGCTTATGAGTAACTCAAACCACAGATAATAACCCCACGAGACTGGTACTGCTCTCCCCACTGTAGAGATGATGAAAGTGAGGCTTTATGGTGAGGAGGTAAACCGTCCAAGGACACAGAGCTAATAAATAGCATAAATCTAGCTTTTAAGTGTGTGTTATTATAGCCAGGCTTTGGAGCACACTGACTGAGTTGTTTGTTTTTTAGCATCACAGTTAAAGCTCAGAGGATGTGGGAGAATCCATGCGGTCCCTATTCTATTACTCAAACAAAAAATCATGAACACTGCTTGCTTTCCTTTAATGAATATATTTTTTTCTGACCTGGAGAATAAATATGTGGGAGTCATGAGTTCTTACTTATAAATGTCCCAAGTATTTTGGAACAATTACTAAAGGGACAAGATCAGACCCTGGAAACAGCCTAATTATACCAACTGGCAACTGAAGTCCATCCACTTCAGAACATGCTCGGACAGATAGCAAGAGGGGCGAATCCAGTGGCCATCTGAGAAAGGTCAGTTGGGTTCCACCAAAAAACATTTTGCAAAAACAAAAACAGACTGAGGATTCGTGTAGAAAATGTTAAACATGCTCTATGCTGGAAAACTCTGAGATTCCTGCATTGCTGACTGCCTGCAGTAGACTATTCGGTAAATGACACATCTTCCAAAAAGGTGAGCTCAACTATTCTGAGGTTGTCTAAAATCAGCACTTGAACTGGCCAGGTTCTCTATTATTTGCCAAGTGAAGTTCATCTCTTCTGAAAATAAGGAAGCTTTTGGCCCTCAGGTGTATTTCTAAACACAAACATATACATACATACTGTTTTGACAAAGAACAAAAATCCTGCTAAGTTTTTCTTCTGAGATTAACCATGTGCCATTAGGTAAAGAAGAGAAAAGAGTGCTTTTTTAGTGTCACTGAAAAGTTAATTAAATCTATAATAGTTCTTCCTTTGCCATATACTTTAAACCTTTACTTTTTTTTCTTCCCCAAAACAAGAGGCATTTCTTTGGACTTACAAAAAGCTACAATTATGCCAGTTGGTGGATTAAAAAAAAAAAAAAAAAAAAGCTTCAAGACTATAATCAGAAATAAATTTTCTCCATCATTAAGAAAATTAGCTTTTCCTTTTATTTTTTAAATCCTTTAATTAGAACATAGTTCTAATGCACGAATTTATACAATCCTTCTACATCTATTTTTGCATTCCACTTGGAGAGACAGCTCTGGCATTTGTGATTATCATGATGCCTCACATAAAAAGCTGTTATTAGCCGGGCGCGGTGGCTCAAGCCTGTAATCCCAGCACTTTGGGAGGCCGAGACGGGCGGATCACGAGGTCAGGAGATCGAGACCATCCTGGCTAATATGGTGAAACCCCGTCTCTACTAAAAAATACAAAAAATAGCCGGGCGAGGTGGCGGGCGCCTGTAGTCCCAGCTACTTGGGAGGCTGAGGCAGGAGAATGGCGTAAACCCGGGAGGCGGAGCTTGCAGTGAGCTGAGATCTGGCCACTGCACTCCAGCCTGGGCGAGAGAGCGAGACTCCGTCTCAAAAAAAAAAAAAAAAAAAAAAAAAAGCTGTTATTGTATTTGAAATGTCTAAGGTACACAGTGATTCTTATCTCCCAAAAAGCAACCCATCCTCTACCTCCAAGAAACTGCTTTCTGTGGGGAAATAAATAAGCGCAATCTTTCCTAAAATACTTTTTAACATGTATATTCATGAAATAAAGGGGGATAACTTTATTGCAAAACTTGTTTCTAACTGAAAATCTGAGTTGAGGTCCAGTTTCACCTCAGGACTGTTTAATCAGGGAACTGATTAAGGAACATTTTAATCAGCCTAAGTAAACCCAAATGAGTTTTGTTTTAATAGGCCTGAAATGATTTTTCTTCTTCTTTTTTTTTTCCATACACAATGTGAGAGTTTCCCAATTAACATTTCCTTGGAGATGAACCCAATTAATTGTTCAGCCCCCAACAGCAATAAATGCAGTCTTCTATACACAGTGAATCAGGTGACCTCTCACACCTGGGTACATCCCAACTTACTAGCATTAACAAGAAAAGTGGACTTAAGAAAAATATTAAAAATATGACTCAAACATTTACTTTTAGGGCAGAAAAAGAGGGACAGAAACTTACACTACTTTCGAAAAAGTAAAGATGTTATAGAAATTAAAAGGCCTCTTATATAAATTAAAATTGCAAACAGGGTAGTATTCCCAGGCCATTTTACAGAAACATTTAAGACGACCCCAACTAAAAGAAATGCTTGCCTTTGCTGAAATGGGAAATGGTTCTGTCTTCACCAGCCTATGAAAACCAACGTCCCAAGTCTGAATATCTCACAAGTCTCTCTTCCAAGTCCCAGATTTGTTTATCTGAGATAGTCAGCTTCTCCAAACAAATGGAAAACTAGAGGCAAAAATACCTAAATCAAACATTTAAATATATCCTTCAAGATATAACACAGTGCTGTGGCAGGCAACTCGATGAACAGCATGAATTAAATGTTGAAAAAATGTATCATTGCAAGGTTAGGCAGCTTTACCCTTGTCTCATGGATAAATCCCTTTAAAGTTCTGTTGGCCTGTGGGTTCATGTGCTCACTTTTCAGTACACAGAGTAAGTTCTTCAGATTCCAAGTTTTCTAAAACTGAATACAGGCCACCTCCACCAAATACTTTTGAAAAATGTTTAATAATCTTTGGTTTCTTTATTAAGGGCCCAACTTTACTGGGGTACGGTGCTCCCTCAGCCGAAGGCATATCATTTCCAACTCCCAAACGTGTAACTAAGCAGGCTGATTTCTCACCTTCTGGAAACGACAACTGGGAAGATGAACCTCGTACTCTGCACTTACATGCACTTCCTTGACCATTTAAATTCTGGCCCACCACAAAGAGGGCCAAACATGAGGCTGGTCATTCCTATATCCCAATCTAGTTCCCAAAGTCTTTACTGCAGTGGTTCCTGGGGTGGGGGCAGAGATTTCCGGACAAGCAGCATCAACATCTCCTGGGATGTTGTTACCAATGCACATTCTCCGGCCCCAGCCCAGGACCCACTGACCCAGAACCTGTGGGGGCTGAGGCCCACCTCCCTAGGTGAGTGATGCCTTCAAGTTTGAGAACTACTGTTGCACTGCAGTCGCTATCAAACCGTGTTGTACCCTCAGAGCCTGCAGGTGGCACTAAAGGCCAGAAGGAAGAATTGCAGAATTGGTGGCTCAAGTTTTTAACTGTTAAGAGTTCCTGCCCGCCTGACCACACAGCTCTTTCTAGCAGTTCCCAACAGCTGCTTGCCTCCCCCAACGCCTTAAAAGGTCACAGTAGATCTCAGCTTCGAACAGAAACTCAACAGAAACTCTTCTCACAACCCAGCAGTAGATATATTAAAACCCACATTTTTCAGGGATACAATCAATATTTAATTCTTTTGAGGGTTTTGTGTTTAATACAATAAAGACACAAACACACTTTTAAAACGACGATGTCAATACTGATTAAACAGAACAACAAAATAAGAAGCTCAAATTATCATCAGCTATCGTGTATATCTGAATAACAATGCACTTGATTCTGAAAGAATGGTTAGAGTTCCTACCCTGAAAATCTAATTGTCTTGAAGTGACAAAGTGAGAGGGATGATTTTTCTAATGAAAAGCATGTATACGGGTAGCCCTTTGTGAGACTGTCAAAATTCTGAATTTTGCATTAGCTGTTTTACCACCCAAACGTCTTTACTGAGGATGTGCAGCAATGGGAACTCTCATACCCTGCTTGTGGGAATATAAATCAGTATAACCACTTTGGAAAACCATTTAACAGTGTCAACTACAGCTCTACACACAAGTACTTAGAACCAGCCATTTCACTCCAGGGTATACACTCTAGAGACAGGAGCGCCTATGTCTACCAAAAGCCGCCTGAAGGAATGCTCTGAGAAGTGTAACTCGTAATAGTTGCAAACTGGAAACAATTCAAATGTCCATCCACAGTAGAGCAGATAGTTTGGATATTCATACAATTAAACAGAAGCAGCAATGAAAAAACTAACCAACCAAACAACTGCTACAACATGAATGAATTTCACAAACCATGGATGAATCTTCCAGCGTGAAAGAAGCCAGACACAAAGGGGTACACTCTTATCCAAACAGGCAAAACTAACCTCTGGTTACAGAGGTCAGCATAGAGGTCCCTGGGGCTATCTAAGAACAGGCGTAAGGACCTATTGGAAACAGTCTACATCTCGAACTGGGGGATGGTTACTAGGGTGATGTATACATATGAAAAGTTCACTGAGTTGCATACGTAAAATTCGTACACTTTATTTTTTTTAGAGGCAAAAAATATTCTTCACAGCCTGTCATGTAAACATTTTCAATAACCATCATAAAACTCTGAATTCCTGGGAAAGAATATTGGTATCGGAGTATATTTATGCAATGAACACGCTGCATTTGCTGAGCTAAACTCAAAATTTAATACAAGGAACAGGAGATTTTCCTTTTTTCCAGTGTTATACATATACAAAACGACCAAAACTTTCTGGCTTGCATTCCCTAGGCCAAATTCCTTTAACTGTGTCATTTAATTGATCCTTCCTTGTGTGGCACTGGCTGTCCATTGTTCCAAGCCCTCGCATGTCCTGGATGGCCGGTCATCATCCACACGGGGGCTGAAAGGCCCGGCTCCAGCAGTCCTGTGGTCATTATCCTGCTGAGTCGCTTTGAACCACCCTAGGCCTAACCGCGACTCCCATCCCGCTTCCCTCCTGCCTCGCCACCGCAGGCCTGTCCCTCTGCTTTCTTGTTAAAACGGCGCACCGTCTGGGGCCACTTCGAGCCTACTGGATCCCTGGTTCCAACCCAGTAGGATCACAGAAGCAGGGCCAGCTGCCAGGTGGGAGACACCAAGGGCAGAAACCTCCGGGGCCCGCAGAGCACCGGTGACCCCGAACCCGCGTGGCTCCCCGCAGGCTGAGTCGGCTTCCACTCGCCCACCCGAGCCACCGGGGATCAGGGCCCGGGAAACACGCTCGGTCCTTTTCGGCGCTTCCGGGTTTGAAAACCGCGGTTTGCTATGACGTGTGACCAAGATGCGGGGCCAGCTGTCCCAGAGAGGATCCCATCCCGCGCCAGGCCGGGGAATGGGAGCTGCTGCGGTGGGGGGCAGCGCGCCCGGGGTGGCGTGCCGCTTCACCAGCTCTTGGGCAGTCCCCACCGCCCGGGCGCGCGTGTTTACCTGGAACCAGGAACACGTGCTGCCGGGCGCCAACCCTGTCCCCGCAGTCCACGCCGGCGGCCATGCCGCCCGCCTCTTCCGGGGCGCCGCAGGCCCAGCGCTGCGGGCCTCAGTCTCCCAGCCCTGCCGAAAATGGCGGGAGAAGGGTCTGTTCCGGGTGGCGCGGCGCGCTGAGGGACCAGCAGCGCCCGGGAGGAGGCCCGGGGGCCGAGTTTCGTTTCGTTTCCGGGACCAGCCTGCTGCTGGTGTTACGTTTTTAAATTTAGCGCCAAGCGAGGGGCTCTGAATGCCGGCGCGGGGCCGCAGGCAACTGGAAGGGGCTGCGGCCTCTCCCTTGCATCTCCGCTAGTGGTAGGTGCTCACAGCGCGCCGCAGGGCGCCGAGTGACGCGGCGCGGGGCGGGGTCGCCGGGTCCCGCGCTCTGTCGCTGCACCCAGCCGCCCTCCGTGGTCTAGCGAGCGAGCTAGGACTGGGTCTGCGTGGTGTGGGCCCGGACAACGGGTGACGCCCGCCGCACCCCCGGGGCCGGGGGACTCTCCTGGAGCTAGTCCGTGTTAGGGACAATTGCAGTCACGTCGGAATCCGAATCCAACTCTTAGGCATGGTCCTCAATTATTTGTGAATATATATTGGTCATCAGTTGCATTCTGTGTCGCTATTGATGTCAGAATATGTGTGCATTGTGAGTTATAAGGGATGTCCTCAATTTGGACTCCATCCTCATCACTAAAAAGGTGCACAGTTTTAGACTCAGAATATGAATTTGTTGTTTTGGAGAACGCTGTAATGAGTTAAAAATTTAGACATTTATTTAAAAAGTTAGAGCCATGAAATTTGGGGGTGTAAACTTTTAAAAATAACATTTTAATTGAAAAGTGATGTTTGTTTGGTACATGGTTTTTAAGAAGAAAGTACATATTCCTTTCATACTTTAGAGAAAAGCATGGGCCAGGCGCAGAGGCTCAGGCTTGTAATCCCAGCTCTTTGGGAGGCCGAGGCAGGCGGATCGCCTGAGGTCAGGAGCTCGAGACCAGCCTAACCAACATGGTGAAACCCCGTCTCTACTGAAAATACAAAATTAGTTGGATGTGGTGGTGCACATCTGTAATACCAGCTACTACATAGGGAGGCTGAGGCACAAGGATCACTTGAACCCAGGAGATGGAGGTTGCAATGAACCAAGATCCCACCACTGCACTCTGGCCTGTGCTACAGAGCTAGACTCTGTCCAAAAAAACACACACACACAAAATCCACAAAAACTTAAATTTCTTTCTTTTTTTTTTTTTTTAAGAAAAGTGTGATGTCTCTCTTTTATCCCAGATCCCAGGGCGTAACTGTTAACATTTCTTGTCTATTCTTGCAGAATTTTTCCATGCAAAAACAAGTTAATGTCTTATTTTTGCACAATTGAAAGAATAATATACATAACTCATGCACTTTGCTTTTCATGTTTAATCTTGAAGATAGTTAAATTTAGCAGCACTAAATTTATCTCCGCCCTCTGAAAAGGTTTTTAACTTCAAACCTGTTTCCCATGGGGTGAGACAAATATGCTGCAGTTGATTGCAGGACACAGCTGGTGGAGAAGAGGCCTTTCTGGCTGAGGAAAGGCGCTTCTTGCCAGTTTTGGGGCAAGGAGCAGCAGATTGGTACCGCTCTGATCTTCCCTCTTCCCCAAAACTACTGTAGAAGATGCTGTGGTGTATAGCGCAAATCCCCAGGTACACCATCATCTTACTAACAGCTACAGAAGCACCCCGTTATTCCTACAGAAGCACTCACTACATTATTCCTGTAGGATGGGATCCAAAACCCCCAGTGAAGGCCTAAAACTGCAGATGGTACAAACCCTATATATACTGTTTTTTCCTTTGCATGTATATCTATGATGAAGTTTAATTTGTAAATTAGGCCCAGTAAGAGATTAACAACAACAATAATAAAATAGAACAATTTTCACAATATGCCAGCATCACTACTCTTGCAGCTATTAAGTGACTCATGAGGAGTGACTTCTGCAGTGACTCATAAGTGACTTCTGCAGTGTGGATCCGCTGGGCGAAGGGAGAATTCAGGTCCTTTGCAGGATAAAACTGGATGGTGCAAGAATTCACACCACTCAGAACACTGCACAATTTAAAACTTACGAGTTGTTTGTTTCTGGAATTTTCCATGTCATATTTTTGGACCAAGGTCAACTGGGGGTAACTGACACCTTGGAAAGCGAAACTTCGAATAGGGGGAGCTACTGTACATGAGAAATGTTACCCCTTATTCCCGTGCTCAGACATACATACCTGTTTCATTTTTCTCTGATCCTTTCCAGCCCTTGGCTGTATGAATGTGTATTTTTGTGGTTGTTGTCACAATTTAGACTATTTTGTCTGCTCTTCTCACTTAACATTGTCAGAAGCATGTGCCCCTTCATATTGAGAGCTATCATTGTTAATGGAGGCATGATATTTAACACTGCTGGTGTACCAGGATTAGTTATCCATTCCCTAGTGTGCAGTATTTAGGTTATTTCAAGCTGTTACTATAAATAATGCTACAATGTGTATTGTGTATGGGCCATGTATACAGAAGTTTGACACAGTGATTGATGTACATATACAAACAGATGCTTTGTATCAAAAGAAAAAATTTAGATGCAGGAAATTATTTTTAGCAGAATACCATGTAGGTAGATTTAAAAGGCATAAAGAACAACACGATGTATTTTGCAAGGATACGTGTGTATTTAAGGCCATGTCAAGCACATAAAGAAATGGGTGTCTTTACATACATGTGGCCAACAAACATGAAAAAAAGTTCAGCATCACTGATCATTAGGGAAATGCAAATCAAAACCTCAATGATATACCATCTCATGGCAGTCAGAATGGTGGCTATTAAAAAGTCAAGAAACAACAGATGCTGGCAAGACTGGGGAGAAATAGAAACGCTTTTACACTGTTGGTGGGAATGTAAATTAGTTCAACCATTGTGGAAGACAGTGTGGTGATGCCTCAAAGATATAGAGCAGGAAATACCATTTGACCCAGCGATCCCATTACTGGATATATACCTAAAGGAATAGAAATCATTTTATTATAAAGATACGTGTATGTATATGTTCATTGCAGCACTATTCACAATAGCAAAGACATGGAATCAACCCAAATTCCCATCAATGATAGACTGGATAAAGAAAATGTACGTATACACCACGAATACAATGCAGCCATAAAAAGGAATGAGATCATGTCCTTTGCAGAGACATGGATGAAGCTGGAAGCCATTATCCTCAGCAAACAAATGCAGACACAGAAAACCAAACACCGCATGTTCTCACTTATAAGTAGGAGCTGAACAATGAGAACACATGGACACAGGGAGGGGAACATCACACACTGCGGCCTGTAGGGGGAGGGTGTTGGGGGAGGAGATCATTAGGGAAAAGAGCTAATGCATGCTAAGCTTAATGCTTAGGTGATGGGGTGATAGGTGAAGCAAACCACCGTGGCACACGTTTACCTATGTAACAAACTTACACATCTGCCCTGGGACTTAAATAAAATAATAAAAAACAAACAAAAAATGGGTGTCTTTAATATGGAGAGGAATGGGAGAAAGGAATGGGTAAGGAATGAGGGGCAGGAGAAATTAAATGAGAGGGCCAGGCTCATACGGGTAATGGTCACTATACTCTGTGAATGAGAAAACGATGAACTCTGCCCTCTCTGTAAATAATTTCATCATTAAAAAAAAATTATATAAGTACCTTTTTGAAAAGGGTACCATTAATGATAGACTGACTCCAGATCCCTGTTGTCTTCAAGGTAAAGTCTAAGGTGCTAAACTCTGAACACATGGCCCTTGAGATCTGGTCCTGGCTGGAATCCCCAGCTACAGTTCCCACTACCTGCGTCGCTCTCCATCCAGTCCACAGTGTGGCCACAAGGAACTGCCTGTGGTTCTCTCTTCTGTCACATCTAGCACTTGGTATTGTGTCCCCAATGCTGAGGCCATTCTGTTCTCCACAAGCCTCATTCCTTCCTTTCTCCCTTACCCTTTACCACTGCCAGAACAACTCTCACTGATCCGTCAGGTCTCACTAAGTGCCTTCTCTTCCTGCCTCCTTATACCCTCCCCAAGAATAAGTGACATGCCTCCAATTTCACCAGCTAGAGGAACCAGTCAGTTCCTTGAGGGAAGAATAGCATCTAGTAATTCACCACTATATTGTCAAAAAATAACAATGGCTTCACTGAGTACTAACTATGCTGAGCACTGGACTGAGCAGTTAATGCAAATGACCTCTTTCAGCCCTCCAACAGCATTAAGGGTGAGTATTATTGGGTCACCTACATTTTACAGAGGAAGAATGTAGAGTCGAGAGAGATCAAGTACCTGCCTATGATGACATGACTAGCAAGTGGCTGAGCAGGAATTCCAACCCGGGCCTTAGGACTCCAGAGACTGGGCTCTTCACCTTCCTTCCCTCCCTGGTGTCCCCATGCCTGGGACAAAGTAATATGGAAACATAGCGTGTGTTCAGCAAATATTTTTTGAGTAAATATTTATGCAGATAGCTAGGCAGTCGTGGCTTGTGGTATTCCTAATTTTATAAATCAAAACAAATTGATTATATCCAGTTGATCATAAAATAGTCTGTGAATTACTTGCAGTGCTAGTCTGTACTAGTTACACTAACGAGAGACAAGCAGGTGGTTCTTCAAACAATAAAAAGAGAGCAGCAACTTTAACACCTCTGAGTAGAATATTTGAGACTCTTCTAAATGCTGGAAACAGTAGATGTTTGGTTTTTAGTAAAAAAGAGAAAAAGAAAAACTGGGTGGAGCACAGGAGAAGAAGTCAGTGCCAAATAACCTTTAGGAATGCTTAGTGGGAATTAGAGCAGATAGACATTGTATTAAAGGTAGTGGAATAATATTTTCTCCTCTATATTATTAGAAACCTGTAAGACTGCTTCTTTCAAAACAAAATTAAAATTAAAATCCACGTTTATCACCATTTTTCTCAGGAGAAACGGTTGTTCTCTTTTACCAAATTTTCCTGCCATCAAATGCTCATCGAGTGACAATAGAGAAAGCACTATAGTCCTCAAGCATCAGATTGGGAGAAGAGTTCGCTGTCAAGCGCATCAACTCTGTAGAAAGGGGACCAGGGAGTATGAGTAGCACTGAATCATTCTTTCTGGGAAGAATATTCCCTTTCTGTTCTCTCGTAACCAACCCAACCTAAAATTGAACTGTAGTTGGCAGTGTGACAAAAAGGCACACATAAACCTGTGAGCTCTGCCCATTATAGGATAAGAATGACTGAAGCTATTGAGGAAGGAAAAAGGGCAGCCCCTGACACCCAGAAGCTGGCCTGGCTCTCACAGGCCTACCCTGTGATTCTCCTATTAGACATGAACCATCTCACAGAAAACCAGCCTCTGACCAGGCTACTTTGAGACTATGATTAAATAAGACCAAGCAAGGCCAATTCGTAATTTTGTCTAAGCACAGACAAAAGCAAGTCACTGTACCACCCATGAAATACCAAACACCCTATCTCTTGGCCAAAATGAGTGCTACTTTTTTACCAGTGACGACTTTATTCTCACTATAATTTCCCCTTTCTGTAAGAGTAAGTGAGATCCCCCATTACAGAATTGCTCCACTTTCTAACAGCATCCAATCTAGAGGGAATCCCTGCTGCCTTTGACTCTGCCTCAAATCACCCAATCAAAGCCTAGATCCTGTAAGGTCTTTTCTAACACCCTCTTACTGAAACACTCGTGATTCCCGTGACGTGTGTTCTCCCTTGCTGCAACAAGTAATGAGCCAAACGTGTTCAACTACAGGTGACTTCTGGCTTCCTTGGCTGAAGAGTATTGATGCTATGTTTACACATTTCCATATGCGTATATGTGTGTATAGAGTTATAAGTCTTACATTTATTTATATAAAATCAAGGTAACTAGAAATTCAGGCAATTCAAACTCCAAAGTATACTTTTCTGGCTGAAGTATCTGTAGAGATAGACTACCAGAATTAAATCAGATATTCAGATAATTACATATGTTGCTGCCTGGCACCCTAGTAACCATCATACAATTCATATAATTTTAATAACTTGATGTCCTAGTTATTCTCACCTAATTTGCTTTTACATATGCTATTAATATTTTCTACAATGCAGTGTGTTCAAGATTTTTTTCAAGCTATGCATTTTTTAACATGATGATAAATGGAGAAACCAAAATGTTGGTTACTTTAAAAAAATTGTTTTTCGAAGCAGGATATAAACTTTTATAGAAAATATGATCACAGGTAAAAAGAATAATAAGAATAAAAGGGTGATTACTAAAGTCTAACCATAGTTGCACTTGAATCATTTCAACTGTGATATATTTTCTAACATTTTTAATATTTTTAATTTGATGGTGGAAATACTATTAATTTCTAGTTTCATTTTACCTTGTTCTTCCTCTTAGGTGCCTAAACAATGATATTCTGATTCGCTTTTGGTAAATCTTAATTACTTTTACCAATAGTCTCTACAATTAAGAGGCTTAAGGAGACATGCATTACTAAAATCAAAGCTGTTCATATCTGTTGCTTTCTCACTATAAGTAAAATACTCTTCAAATAGTAATATTTTATTAATTCATGCTAACAAAACATCTGTAAAACAGGAAATGCAAGTACTAAATATGGTTTGTTGCTTGCCAAAGATTAACAAATTTTTCTGGTAATGTGAGCATTTCACCCAATGTTTTGCTTAAGAGCAAAAACAGGTAATATTGACTGAGTATTTAAAGAGAAAGTGTTGTAACGTCTACAGAATAATGTCGATTTCATGTTGACTTTTGCAATTATGTTGATCCTGCAACAGCAACATTTCTGAAAACTTAGTCTTCTTCATTTGTTCACTACATATCTCTAATTATTTGAGAGTGTAATTCAATTAATAAACAAATTATTCTTTAAAAGTCCTTATAATTTCTCTATTTTTAGCATAAACATGCAGCACATTTAAAAAAATATCTTTATCAAAACCTTTAGGCAGAGTAAATGAGTCTTTTGTATTTCTTATTAAGATTATACTAGAGGTGAAGATTGTAACAAAGCAAGCATCCTTTGTTCTGGATTTGGAAAGAAACCAGAGATGTAAAAAGGATTTAATATTGAGTTAAAGTGTAAAAGTATTGCTCTGTACTTAAAGACTACAATATTCGTTCTGTAGGATTTAATATTGAGTTAAAATGTAAAAGGATTGCTCTGTACTTAAGGACTACACTATTTGTTCTGTAGTAATTTCCATAGCAATGGCAGTAATTGATTAAATTGTAACTAAATTGACAAAAAAGTGGCAAGCCTGTAATGAAACAGACTCCTTGTCACCTGCTTGTGGATGGGAACTCTCCAGACATTGATATCTAATTAAAATGTGGATTAAGATTTAAAAAATCAAGAAGTATGAACAAGCTATGGCATAACATTTCTGGTTTCAGAGTTAAACACTGAGTTAAAAGGAGCTTTACTGCTGAATTGATGTTCAAATTGCTCAGACCGTTAAGTATAGACTGGGACAAAGAAGGTATAAATTTGGGGATAGAAGAAAAAAAAACTTTTTTTGTTTTTTACATAATCTGAACAGTATTTTAAATAAATAACAGAGGTTAGGACAATAATTAAAAGGAGTGGCCAGATCTTTAGACATCCCTTGCTGAGCTTTTGAGCATTTTTTGTTTGTTCGCTTGCTATTTTATGATGTCAGTGTATTTGAAGTTGCCTCCGTTTCTTATTTCTAACCTCAGATGTGTCTTCTGTGAGCAAACATCCAAATGACGTTACTGTGGTAACCATGTACAACTCAGAAGTGATTTTCTACCATTTTTTTCAGGGAATGATTTGTTTAATAATAATCAAACTCTTGAAAAACAGAAGCTACTTTACGTATGCTTCATATAGCAATGTCCAGATCAAGCTATCATTTTTGGAGTCAGTACACAAAGGCATTGTTGACTTCATTAGGTGCAAATAGCAGCCTGTCTTTCTGGGTGTGCTGGAAAATTTCAGGCAGGAAATAAATGAGATGGCCCAAGTACGTAACACTCCTGCCTCAGCAGCAGAGCCAACTCCACAGTTTAGTTTATTCACTAAATGTGGTAGCTCCAGCAGGGGCGGGGGAAACTCTGGGCCCATTGCACTGATCCTGTTACTTTTCTTCCTTAGTTTTAGGTTGTAAACCAACTATCCCCGAGATTTATTTTCTGATCTTTTTTTTACTATTTCGTTTTCCATGTTGGATAAATAAGTTCAGCAGAAGCACATGTTTTGATGATTTTGCCTAGATTAGCTATATTAAGACTATAAATTGTAAAGAGACTCCTTTTTTTTTTTTTTTTAACCTTCAATACACTCTTCTGGGATGAATTCCTAGAAGTTAGTAGAAGCTGTTGCTCTAATATCTTGTAGAGCCAGATGGGAATGGGCCCTATAAGGAGGAAATGTAAAAAGACTAGCTACTTCAAATGAGAGTTAGAAGTTTTTCATAAAAGACAGGACATAACTTAAGAATGCACTAGAATCTCCTGTAAATTTGTATTTGATGCTTGGCCAGTCTCTTTTTCTCTCTCTCTCATGATCTGGACCTGAATTAGCTCATCAATATTTAATGATACCTACTTTGTGCCAGACACTGTTCTAGTTGCTTGAATTACATCCATAAATAAAACATATTAAAATACCTACCCTCCTGGAGTTTATATCTAGTAGAGGGAGACAGACAAACAATACACATAATAAATACATTCTGCAATGAGATAGACGGTGGCTGGTGCTGTGGAGGAAAGAAATACAGCAGAAAAAGGAGATCTGTGAGAAAAAAGAGGAGGGTCACTATTTTAAATAAAGTGGTCACAGTGGGCTTCATAAAGAAGCTAACATTTGAGCAAAGACTTGAAGGAAGAAAAGGAGTTAGGTGTGTGAATACCAGAGGGAAGAGGGTTCCAGGCAGAGGGAACAGCCAGTGGAAAGGCGTTGCAGCTGCAGCCTGCATGGCACGTTCAAGGACAGCAAAGGAGGCTGTGAACTGAACAAGAGGGAAAGGGCAGTAAAAGGTAAGGCTGGAGAAGTGAGGACCTCACATGCCATTGGCAGGGATGAAATGGGCACCACCAACAGGCTGGCCAAGGGGTGGTAAGGAAGCATAAGTGTGTATAAGAGAACAACTTCAATCATTATGCAGCCAAGGGCCAAAGCTAGAACAATTTCAGTTGCAATAAAAAACCTAAAAGAAGCCTGGGGCTTCTCAAAATGTTTTTACTGTAATCCACAGTCAGAAATACATTTTTAGGATGACTTTGCAGTCACACAAAAGATACATACATTATTAAAACAAAGGTTTCATAAACCTAGACACATTGTGCTCAATGTATGCTAGTATGTTTGGTACTGTTCTAATCTATTAGGTTTCTTTTCTTTATTCAACCCTAATAAAATCTATTAAATTGATTTTATAACCTAGTAATGACACTTCAAAAAGCATTGCTATAGGCAATGTGATCATTTTGGCTATACGCTAACCGGATAACATAATCACATCATTGTCAACCCTGAGCACACTTTGGCTAAAAACCACATTGGGGCTAATTACTTTAAACAGAGAACCACCATTAGCTCATTAATCAAAACACAATGTATATATAAGATATTCTGCTTTCCTGACAGCTGTCATTATGTAAAAATATTGTGTGGGCTGGGTTACCATGAGGAAATGTAAAACATGTGAAATTCGGGTACCTCATTTCTGACAGGCAGCCAATATTTATGGTAGTTGGCTAAAGAGATTTTACTTCAAATAAACAAATGTTTAATGTTTCCATAAACACATAGACATGACCCTAATTAGTAAATTTACTAATAGATTTTGGTTCATTATCTCCAGACCAATCTTTAGATATATTTATTTTTAGAAAACAGTGAAAACTTTACAACCGTGCCTCAAAATATTTTGAGAGTTTCTTAAAATGTTTGAAAGCAGCATGATTTTACGAGTGTATAAGCATTGGTACTTTTCCAAACTGTTAAATTGCCCTTTCAAAACTCAAAATTCATTTTCAACTAGATTCTGGTTTTAGATATTTTTTTCTGCTGTAGAAAGTTCTTAGATTTACCATAAGATGGGTTCAAGTTTTTTAATATAGTCATGTACTACGTGATGACATTTCATCAACAACAAACTGCATATATGACAGCAGTCCTGAAGAATATAATATTGTATTTCTACTGGACCTTTTCTATGTTTGATATGTTTAGATACACAAAGACCATTGTGTTTCAATTGCCTACAGTACTCAGTACAGTAACATGCTGTTCAGGTTTGTAGCCTAAAAGCAATAGGCTACACCACACAGCCTGGGTATGTATGCTACACTATTGGGGTTTGTGTAAGTACACTCTATGATAATCACGCAACAATAAAAATCACCTAATGATGCATTTCTTAGAATGTGTCCCTGTTGTTAAGTAACACATTACTGTAGATCCATAAGAGAAATCTTAAAAAATACTGTCTTAAGTATAAGAAGATTCCAGAGTGATATGTAAACTGTGATATGATTTACATAAATAATATGAACACTTCAAAATGGTGCATATTGTATATGGAATTTATGTAGATATCCCATGACATAAACATGTATATGATATGCATGTGTGTATGAGATATGTTCATTATATGTATTTCTGTGAATATACATATATATTATTTTTAAACTTGCCAGGAAAAAAAATGTCCCTGACTTCAGAATAGTCATTACTCTTTGGAAGGGAAAACAGGCAATGGTACAAAGGCATCATTCACCTCTATCTATAATATTTCAAATTTTAAAAGAAAATATTTAAAGCAAATGTGACAAAATGTGTCTCTACTTTCTGTATGTTTGAAGAAGAGCTTACTTCCTTATAGCCAGTACTGTAGATAGCCATTTATTTTCAAACAGAGACCAGATATAAAACATAACACCATGTCTTTAACTTGTAAAGAAGATAAGCTGGGAATACATGTTTTTAAAAACAGTTATATGGTGTGGACACGGTTTTCAGCAAAGAAAGCCCTAGTTCCTGTTTTCACTTAGGGTTGTGATAAAGGGAACAGACTTGAGTGGCAGACAGAGATTTAGATTAGATATTAGAAATAACTTCATATCTCTGCAAGACACTTAAGACTGCCTGGGGATTTTGAGAACAAGAACTTTGCTGAAACAGCTTAGGCCCTACCCTACTTGGAACTAGAAGAGATTATCAATGTCCCAGTGGTCCTTTAAAATTTGAGATTCTGTCTGCCATTTCTATAGACATGAAGATCTTAACTGATCTACTCAGACTCTATAGCAAGGCAGAAAGAAGGAAGTGGAAGAGAACCAAAACAAACAAACAAACAAAAAAACTTGATCCTCAGCCGTCAAGAGCCTGTTGTAACATTAGAAGCTAATGGTACTCTAACAGGACAGTGGCAATGAATGCCCTGGGGAGGGGAGGAAGGCAAAGAGGGCATCACTTCACTTGTACTCTAGTTATTTCTATCCATCAATCAGTAAGCTTGTAGAGGAGCTTTCATCTTCCATATGTGCAAGATGCTCTGTAGAATGCATGTAAGAAAGAAAAACATCATTACTTATTCTTAAACAGCTTATAATCAAATTTGAAAAGATCCACACATTAAATACTGAAAAAAAAAAAAAAACCCGTAACACAACAATTGGTGGCACAGTTGTGAAAGCAAGAAAAGGTAAGGACAATCAGTATGGGCTAGACTCATCATGAATGAGAAGGCATTTATAAAGAGCCCCATAGCATGAATGGAACTTGAGCAGTCATGGGAGAGTTGGTTGAGAGGGCATTTCAGGTATAGGCTAAATACAGGCTAAAACCTGAGGGAGGAGTACTCCTGAATATCAGAGCGTGTTGTTAAATGGAAGTTTCTGGCTATAGTGCAGATGTTTTAGAGAATACAGGAAGTGATGAAGTGAAATAGCTGAATAATTGGTGGTCACAGATTGCTTTTTATTTATTTATTTTTAAATTTTTAATTTTTGGGGGTACATAGGTGTATATATTTATGGGGTACATGAGAAATTTTGATACAGGCATTCTATGTGTAATAATCACGTCAAGGTGAATGGAATACCTGTCACCTCAAGCATTTATCCTTTGTGCTACAAACAATCCAATCATCCTTTTTCAGTTGTTTTTAAATGTATGATTAAATCATTATTGGCTACAGTCATGCTGTTGTGCTGTCAAATACTAGGTTTTATTCATTTTTTCCAACTATTTTTTTTGGTACCCATTAACCATCACCACTCCCCGCCACCTCCACCACTACTCTTCACAGCCTCTAGTAGCCATCCTTCTACTCTCTATCTCCATGAATTCAATGATTTTAATTTTTAACTCCCAAAAATAAGTGAGAACATGCAAAGTTTGCCTTTCTGTGTCTGGCTTATTTCACTTAACATAATGACCTCTGGTTCCATCCATGTTGTTGCAAATGACAGGATCTCATTCTTTTTTATGGTTGAATAATGCTCCAATGTGTGCATGTATCATATTTTCTTTATCTATTCATCTGTCTATGGACACTTAGGTTGCTTCCAAAACCTGGCTATTGTGAATTGTGTTGCAATAAATGTGGGAGTGCAGATATCTCTTTGATATACTGATTTCCTTTCTTTTGGGTTTATACTCAGCAGTGAGATTGCTGGATCATATGGCAGCTTTATTTATAGTTTTTTTGAGGAAACTCCAAACTGTTCTCCATAGTGGTTGTACTAATTTACATTCCCACCAACAATGTGTGAGTGTTCCCTTTTCTCCACATCCTCGCCAGCATTTGTTATTGCCTGTGTTTTGGATATAAGCCACTTTAACTGGGGTGAGATGATATCTCATTGTAGTTTTGATTTGCATTTCTCTAATGATCATGATTTTGAGCACCTTTTCATATGCCTATTTGCCATTTGCATGTCTTCTTTTGAGAAATGTCTATTCAGATCTTCTGTCTATTTTTAAATTGGGTTATTAGATTTTTTTCCTATAAAGTTGTTTGAGTGCCTTACATTTCCTGGTTATGAATTCTTTGTCAGTTGGGTAGTTTGCAAATATTTCTGTGGGTTTTCTCTATTTTGTTGATTGTTTTCTTTACTGTGCAGAAGCTTTTTAACTTGATGTGATCTACAAAATACTTTAAAAATCAGCCAGAGAATTCTAAATTTGAGGATGGCAAAAAGAAACAAGTGTCTGTTCTTAAGTAGGTCAAGGATATATTGAAAATGACATTTCAAAGACTTCTTTAGTCACAACTTTCACAATTATTTCATATGGATTCTGCATAAAATAAAATTCATCTTGCTATTTATGCTTTTTTATATTAAAATGTAGGGTGCTTTGTTAACTGACTACTTGATTATTTTATAACACACTTAAGAAGCCTAAATATAATCAGATACACTCAACATCAGTAGGACAACTGATGCTGAACCTTAACTTGGAGCTTTAAACTCTTTCCCAAATGGTTTGTCCTTTAGATTTTCACTGCATCTGAGCACTGTGAGCTAGTTATTTCTCAGAAAACACCACTAACAGTAATAACAGCTAATATGGCAAAAATAAAAAATTCAGACATCTTAACTATAGACTCTTAACAGTTTTATTTCAGATTCCCAATACAGTGTTTATATAATGCTCATGTGCCATTGAGAAGGGGTGCTGGAAGTGAGTGTGCAGCCTCAGTGTACCAGGACAGCAGGTCAAGCACAGAACTGAAGCCTTGGGCTCTGTCCTATCTCTAGGTCTAGTCTATTGTTTCTTAGTCATTTCCCCATTGTAGGTTTACCTAAAAAGAGGGGATTAAGCTGAATAAACTAAAAGAAAACCACAACATTTTTCAACTCAAACTTTATAAAACTACATTTGTTCATGTTTTGGGAGTTCCAGCATGAGCCTAGCTTGACATTGTAGGGCATAACAGGGCCTATTTGTCAGGTGGGTAGGAAAAGTCTAGTTGCATAATTCTCCCAATAATTCGCTTGGGAGAATAACCCACTAAAAGAGTTGAGCTCACACCCTTGGGTCAATCACAGTGCTCTAGCACTGGAAAAAGAGGACAGCATTGAGTTATATTGTTTACTACTTAGAGCTTCTTCTGGCCCAGTCCCTGGGATTAGTAGTTAAATTCTAGGAACATTTCAGAGACACTGGAGTACAAATTACTCATAAGACCACTTAAATTAATTAAGTAGTTTCACCTATGAGGAATCAAAATACCTGACTCAAGCTTCTGTATGCAGTAAGAACATTTATCTGCATCACTGGATTTCAAAGGTAGTGCAGCATTAGCTTCATCCTAAGACTGGTTCTCCTTGTGCTCACAATATGGCTGCCAGTGGCCATGGGGGATATATACTTCCTGGTTTACAATGTAACATGAAACATGAGTCCTTCTTTTTATTCTGCTTATTTCATCTCGGATTATGGTGCCCGTCCCTGTACTAATCTCAGAGGGTGGAAGACTGCCATTGGCTTCAACTAATTAGGTTCTATCCCCAGTGATCCAGATATGGTCAGTTTCCTCTGAGGTATTTGGAAAATAGGTAGTTTTCTGATAATTACTTTGGTTCTCTAAAGTACTAATGAATATTTTGCAGAAAGTGAACACCTTCCATGACTCTGACTGGTGTCTGGGCTGGTGGGAGAAGAGAGCATCTGCTGGCTGATGAAATAAACACCTTGAGGACATCAGAGCAGGAGGTTGTTGACAAGCACGGGTGTCAGCACGGGTCTTGGAAGAGCTGAAAGTGTTACTGGCGGTGAATCTGTATAGGTCTGCAGCAACCACAGTTCTTGCCTTCTCAGAAGAAAGAATTTGGCTCAGGGGCATAAAGCAGAGTAAAAGACTGAGGCAAGTTTTAGAGCAGTGGTGAAAGTTTATTAAAAAGCTTTAGAACAGGAATGAAAGGGAGTAAAGCACACTTGGAAGAGGGCCAAGCAGGCAACTTGAGAGATCAAGTGCACAGTTTGACCTTTCGACTTGGAGGTTTATATACTGACGTACTTCCAGGGTCTTGGGTCCCTTCTCCCGATTCTTCCCTTGGGGTGGGCTGACCACATATGCGCTAGTGCTTGGGAGGGGTCGCATGCGCAGTGTGTTTACTGGAGTTGTACGCATGCTTACTTAAAGCGCTCTTCTCTTACCAGTTGATTGCTCCTAGAAGGTCATATACCAGTCAAACTCTGCCGTTTTGCCTCTTAATGCGCATGCTTGAACCCACTGGCCCAACTCCTGAGATCTTATCCGGAAGCTGCTGATGACTAGTTTCAGGTGTTTTCTATCTATTGAGTGGCTGCCTTTCCCTGGCACCTGGGTTTCTCGTTCACTGCTATTGACTTGGGCTGAAATTACATGTTACAGCAGGAAGGAAGTTGCCTAAGAAAAGCTATCAAACACGTGAGGATTGGAGACTACAGCAAATGCACAAGTGATGAACCTGCTGGCTGGGATATGAGATGAATGAAAATTCAAGAAATATATTTGGACAGACCTCTAAAGATTTGGCAAAAATAAAGAACAGCAGACACTTAAAAAAGTGTTTTTCCTTGATTCGTGGTAGAATTATTCTTCAAACCATGAATCTAACCCATTTCTTGATAGGTGGGTTTGAACTGCAGAAATTCTGGTTCAACTTTTACCTCTTCTGATGGCATCATTTTAATGTTAATGCATGTTGATATATGTCTCCTTTCTTTAGCAATAGGACTTCCTTGAGCTGATTAGAGTAGCTGTGCCATCTGCAAAAACCCTACCTTAATGCACTACTTTAAAACCTTAACAACCTTAATGCATCTACTTTGCATGTAAACAGGGAGCATTGCTGTGGCCTAACTGAATTTCTATGCCTGTAAGTGTGGTTTCCTGAAAAAGAAAATGAAACCCTGTCTCCTTGTCTTTACAGCATGCATGCATGCTTCTTTTTTTTTTTTTTTTTTTTAATCTGTGTGTCTGAGTCACACTGAACAACGCTCTTTCTGCTCCAAAGGGGGAAAATAAGTTAAATTTATGTTTCATGCCTGTAAGGCATTTTAAAGTTAATCGGGCCCTTTGGGCCTAATTTAATTTGTGTAAGATTGCTGTTGATGATTAGAATAGCTATTTAAGATTTTTGTTAACAGTCTGTTACGTGGACTTAATGGAAGCACTCCAAAAGCAGTCTGTTCACTTTCCCCTGTCAAATTCAGGTTACAGAGCCTTCGCAGATGTGAGTAGACATCAATACGAAAAGGGGATAGAACACAAATTAAAATCAGAAGTGTACTCAAACTGCCAGTGTTGAGCTTTGGTTAAAAACATCTGTCACATAAAAGCAAACACTCAGAGCCGTTATGTCTTGTAACAGTTGTCTTTATTTTTCGTATCTTTGGCATTTTCATCATTGTATGTTAGTGCTGTCTTTGGAATTTTTCATACAAATGATTGCTTTTTTAACATCACTGATTTCTCTACACAAACATTTGTAAGGCTTTTGTCCCAACACTACAAAGAGAGAATGCCCAAGCAGAGCTGAAATTCTAATGGTCTCATAGAATCTGAAAAATCGGCTGACCAGGGCAGAGCACTTTGGTGAAGTGAATGTATTTGACTCATCCTGGCCAATATTAGATCAAACTCTCCCTTT
This sequence comes from Colobus angolensis palliatus, assembly GCF_000951035.1. Taxonomy (NCBI): domain Eukaryota; kingdom Metazoa; phylum Chordata; class Mammalia; order Primates; family Cercopithecidae; genus Colobus; species Colobus angolensis. Next base: position 1,335,640 of record NW_012111031.1, read on the forward strand.
GATTCCTGCTACAAGGTTATTTTTCGTCATTTCAAAATTTACAGCTACCATTCTTATTTTACAGATGGCAGTGATCATAAGAAGCCGAGGTCTCCCTTCGGTACAATCAAGGAGATTTCAGGATGCTCTTGAGTCACTCTCCTGATATTTGTTATAAATCATATATTTTTTTTTCAGAGTTAAGACTTTATTTCTCTCATTACTTTGTTTCATAGCTTTTACAATTCCATTCCTTTATTCTGTTTTCATTTTCTGTTTTCCAGGCGTTGTATTTCAAAACCATGGCCCTTCTATTTCCTCTTTCTTATTGTTTTTCTATTCCGTGTCTGCTTCTGCATTCCTTAATTTTCTTTCCCCTCCTTTACTCTCATTTCTTTTACAGAGTGAGTAATTTCTGTGAAAGCCTGGCAAGTGTCTCATGAGCTCCCACTAAGGATGCAACTACTAAAGGCAAGATTAAGAGACAAATGAGTACCACCTCCCCCAGCGCCATGTTCCCTGCCTGGGAAACACCACCTGCTTCCTATGTGGCTGGAGGGGTGGGAGCTGTGCACAGCAGCAAAGATGCTAGCGATTACAGGCAGATATTTTGCAAATAATCTTTAAAGTTATTGATTCATGTAGGTGGAATATAAGATTTATGTTAATCCTATTCCTTAAATCAGAAATCTCTAATGTTATACTGTTTTATGCAGTAGGTAATTTACATTAAGAAAAAGGATTTAAAAAAAAACTAATAGGAAAGTTTGTGGATCATCCCATCCCAGCCCACTTTCTTTCTGGTCACCTCTGACTGGTCACCTCAACCTTCTGCTTTCTTATGCTGCCATTTGCGCCATGCATGACATTATATCAGCTCTCTCTTTCTCTTTGTTCAGAACAAAATCCCTTTTATAGTAAAGTGGAGAAAATTCTCGATGCCATGAATGCTGAGTGAGACTCAAATACAAAAGCCCTGCGATCACATTTCCCCCATAATTAATTATGTAATTATAAAGCTTTGTCAAGCCATTGTATTCCCCCTCAAATATATTTTAAAGAATTTTAAAGCTTTTGTTTCCATACCCCTGACAATAATGATAACACACCCTTACCTCTCCCATTTCCACGTGTCTATCACCTTTTTAATAATACTCTTGATAAAAACATGAGATCACTGATATTAAAGTAGAAAGGTCTTGCAGCTTTTTTCCTATTTACTTAGATTTGTGGAACTCTAATTTGATTGTGGGCATCCTTTATAAGGCTTGTTCCACCCTCTCCTGTGGAGCTGTACCAGCTGTGACTCCTGTTTTAAGAACTGTGTTCTCTTCTCTGTTGCAGACCTACGTTAAATTTGCCTTAGTGCATGGGCTGCTGATCAATGCTAATAGCTGGCTCTCAGGGGAGAAAGAAAAACCATCTGTGGCATCTGCCGATTTCTGTGGTGTAAATACTCTCAGCTCTGCCAATTTCAAGTCATCAATTTGACATTGCTGAACCCAAAGTTGGCAAGGGGTGTGCAAAATTGGCTTTTGTGAGCAAGTAAGAGTTGTCTTGGGGATTATTAAGCTACTCAAGAAGCATTTGCCTACTGGCACCCACTGCTTTTTTAATATACTCTGGGAGGAGAGGGTATATAAAATAGTGCTCTTGGCTTAAGGGGTTTACATTCTAGCCAGGGAGAAAGAGCCCAAAGCAATGACCAGAGAAAGCAGAGTGCAACAGTGATCCACAAACTCCACTGAAGGGATTCAGAGCAAAGCCCTCAAGAAAGGCACTTTAGCAAAGAAAGTGTGTTTAAAGGATGCAGAGGGTTTCATGACATGGAGGAAAAGGCAAAAGGCATTCCAGGCAAGGGAAGGCTGGAAGGTTGGAATAGACATGGACTGTTCTTAGAAAAGAAAAAACAGAGTCTCAGTCACCGAGACTGCCTCATGATCCAAACAGGAGGTTTTTGGTACTATGACAGAATATTCACTTCCCTGTTTACCAGGTACTTTTACACACATGTTTCTTTTGATCCTTCCTATAACTGTAGGACATTGGTAGAATATAATAGGTGTTATTATTATTATATTCACTTAGCAAAAAAGTATACTTAGAAAAGTAAGAAAACTAAGGGAATTTAAGGGCCTTTTAAACCAGGCCCAGAATGCTGTCTCCCCAGCATTGCACCCCAGTCTTATCACAGCCCAGTCTGCTCTGATGACCCTCATTAGGCAGTCCTTCCATAGAGTAGCCTCTCAAACTGCAAGACCTTTCATTGCATGAGCAAGATCCATTTTTCCTTACAACGAAACTGAAGAACTGCCTCAATGGCTTTACAAAGAAAAGCAAAATCTATTTCTCCTCGGATGTCTGTCCTGAAAAGGGGTTTGGGGGCATGGTGCAGTGGAAAAGTCATTGAGCTGGGTATCAGAAGAGCAAGATTAAGGTTTGGGATCTGATTCAGGTTTGGGATGTGTTGGAGAGCTCTGTAATATTGGGCAGATGGCTTAACATTTCTGGGTTTCTGTATGTCATACAGGAACTGATGAGTTTACTTGCATGGCCTCAAATGTTCCTTTTATCCCTGAAAAGTTGCACTTCTAGATGTACTAAAATGCCAGTCAAGAACTATATCATTACATGGGCCTCCAGAGAAGCCAGGGAGCCTAGAGGAGTTGAGTGTGTTGAAGGTTGAAGCACAATTACCTTATAAAATAATTGAATTGAAGTTGTTGGATATTACTTCCTCAAGATGACTTTTTTTTCTTTTTTGTACCTGGGCTAGAATGCAGTGACATGAACATGACTCATTGCAGCCTCAACCTCCCAGCTCAAGCAATCTTTCCACCTCAGCCTCCTGAGTAGCTGGGACTACAGGCATGTGCCACCACACCCAGCTAATTTTTTCTTTAAATTTTTTGTAGCGAGGGGGTCTCCCTATGTAGCCCAGGCTCAAGATGGCCTTCTAATGGAGCCAATATCTATATATTCATTCAACATATTGCAAATAAACTTTGGAAATAAACCAGTTATGTGAAATAAAGAAGTAAATAAATTATTAAATGAATGGTCTTACTTTATTCTTTCTCCTCTGCAGGCTTCTGCAAAGGACTTGAGACAACTCATGATGAAGTGCTCTGTATTAGTCAGGGTGATATTGATTGCAAGTGACAGAAACCCAATCAGAAACTCACTGGAGTCATGAGGAACACTTATTGGCTCAGATAACCTAACCACTGGATGGGCAGGGATGTATCTGGTTTGGGAGCAAATAGTACCAGGTGCTGAAAGTAGCTGTCTCAGACTCTGGTCTATCTGTCTTTCTGTGTTACATTCTTTCACACCTTGGAGGTTGTGGCCATCTGGCTTATCACTGGTCAAGAAGATGCCTCCTTCATTAGTTCTTTGATTTCAATTTGAAATAATGCTAGTCAAAGACTCTGGCCTTTGGCAAACACCGTGGCAATGGTCTGAGAGTGGCAGAAAGCAGAGGTTGACTGTATTAATAAAATGAAAAGGTTGGGTTGGGACAGGTGGGGAGAAGGGTTTATCTAAAAGAAGGTGCTGCTGCTACCAGAAGAGGGAGTGTTGGGCTGGGGGGACAAAATAAAAGATGTCCACAACAGGTACGTAAATAGAATCATTAAATAAAGCAGGATGGGATGGAAATGAGCAGGGTTTGTTGTGTAAGAAAACCTAAATTAATTATGGTAGCTTCAGTTTAGCTCTCACATATGTGAAAGTCAAGGTAACACAGAGAAACCTATCATTTATAAACAAAAGGAAGCAAACATTCTCCTATGTGTAAACTGTACTATGATACTAAAATAGGTTTACAGGAGTCATTCTGTGGACAATATCTTCTATAGTGATTTTCAAAAATGATGCAAACAATTTTTATTCTGTCATATGTCAAAAAATTATATTTAGAGCATAATATTAGCTCATATTTCTTTTAGGTCTTCATGGTGTATTTAGGATGATAAATAAGGTATATCTGGGGAGATAAATCCAGTTATATAGCTTTCAGATGATCAAATCTCTTAGCACATCCAATTAATGGATTATTAATGATACCACATTTTTATCAATGTATAAAGGTTATGTTTGCTCTCATTTTGAACTTTTTGTTCGTGTAGAAGACTGGAATGATCATATTATGTGACACTGTGTTGAAGAGAGTCACTGAGAAAGAGGTAATGTCAAGTTACAGGGAAAGTAAGAAAGACTGGAACACACTGGGACTCTGCCATAAACATAAAAGACAGGCATTCAGAACAGTAAAGAATTGTACTCAAATTGTTCGAGTACAAACTGTGTGACATGGTGGCACTGTGTTAGGGAAACCAAATAGTGTATTCATTGGCAATGTCTTTTATGGATACCAGGAGATATTGTTAGTCAGCTATAGTGCAATTATTGTTGATTTGTTTGGTGTATTCTTAATTCATTGAATCTTTTGAATTGTGCTACTCCAAGTTCTAGTAAATACTAGAACGTATTTACTACTCAAGTATTCCAGTAAATACTAGAACGTATTTACTACTCAAGTATTCCAGTAAATACTAGAAAGTATCCAGCATATTCCAAAAGACCGAGAGTCATTGACTTAGTAGACAATGAAAATTGTTACCTTAGTTGAACGAATTTAAAACTGTATGTGCTGTATCTCTGGGGGCAGAGGGGAGAAGAGTGACTCCATCACAGTCAGGTAGTTCCAAATGTATCTGTTGTGCATATTAGACTTGCACATAATTGACTTTTAAAAGAAATTGTCTTTAACCCAAAACAAAACACCTTGAAAATCAGTCTTAGACTGTCACTTTTATTTTTCTAATATCTCTTAGTATTCCTGGACTTTCAAAATTGTTCTATTAAGGAAATTCTCAAACATCCAAAAGTAAAAAGACAGTATAATAAACCCCATTTACACAATATTCAAATTCAACAATTTTTAACATTGTGTTTTTCTTGGTTTTTAAAAAATATTCCACATAACTGATCCAAAGGAATTTTTTACACATAATGTCACCATAGAATGTTAGATTTTTTTATTAAAAAAAAACCTGATTATAAATATTTGCACATGTATAAGAGGAGTTTTCAGGAATTTGACAGGGCACTCCTAGAACCACCAGGGTGGTGTTGAGGACCCACCAGGTACACCAAGGACCCACCAAGCACAGGTCCAGCCACAGTTGTCCATCTTGCTTTATCTATTATTCACTGTTTTTGATATCATATTGTTTTTATCCACAATTATGTCAGTGGTATATAAATCTAACAGATGAGGATTTTTAAAAGCCACAAATCCACCATTCCATTATCACACCTGACAAAATTAACGTTAATTATATTATTTCAGCTATTATGCAGTCCATGTTCAAATGTCCCCGATTTTCTCAAATATAAATATTTTACAGTCCTGTTGAAATCACAGAATAAAGTCCACAAATTGCATTTGGCTGAAATGTCTCTTAGGTATTTTCTAATCTATGAGAGTTCCCACTTCCCCACTTTTAGTCATTTTTTTTGTTTGTTGAAGACATTGATTCATTTGTCCTGTAAAACTTCCGGCATGTTGGATTTTGCTGATCGCATTAGATGAACCAACCCATGAATCTAATGACTTGTTCCTTTGTATTTTTCATGAGCTTGCTGCCTGAGTGTGAAGCTTGCTTAGATTCAGATGCATTTATTTTGGCAAATACTCCATAGGTAGTATCGTGTGCTTCCAATTGCATTCCATCAGGCGGCACATGAGGTCTTGTGGTCCCATTTTTAGAACTGTTAACACTGATCAAGGGTTAAGTGTTGTCATATAATCTACCCTTTCACTAGTGTTTTCCTGAGCCTCTGACAGATGTTTCATTGAAAATGAGGTCTGGTGTGCCCATCCAGTGGAAGCATTTTGAATTTTTTATTGATTCTTAAATGTCCTTTCTCATGGAAGCCTTCATGCCATCCAGTTAAAATGGCAACTCCCCCTTCTCTATTGGCCTTCTCTGCTTTTTCCCTTCCTCCATGGAATGTATTAGTATTTTAATCTTTTATAAACACATTACGTATTTCCCCCAACCATTGTATAAACTCCATGAAGACAAGGATTCTTGGTTTTTTAATTAGTAGACTTTTTTTTAGATCAGTTTTAGTTTTAGAGAAAAATTGAGTAGAAAGTACATAAAGTTTCCTTATATGCCCTTTCCCATCTCACCCTAACCCCCCTAAATTTCCCTTGTTATTAATATCTTGCATTAGTGTGGTACATTTTCTACAATTGATGAACCAATCTTTATGCATCATTAACTTAAGTTTACTCTTTGTTTTGTACAGTCTTATGGGTTCTGACAAATGTATAATGTCATGTATCTGTATTATAGGATCACATAGATGATCCTAAAAAATCCCCTATGCTCCACCTATTCATCCCTCCTCTCTCCATCCCTGAACCACTAGCAACTTCTGATCTTTTCACTGTCTCTATAGTTTTGCCTTTTCTAGAATGTCTTACAGTTGGAATCATACAGCATGTTGTTTTTTCAGACAGGCTTCTTTCATTTAGCAATATGCCTTTAAGTTTCCTCCACATCTTTTTGTGGCTTGACAGCTAATTTCTTTTCATTATCACATAATATTGTACTGTCTGGATATACCACAGTTTGGTTATTCATTCACCTACTGAAGCCATCTTTGTTGCCTCTTAAGTTTTGATAACGACGAATAAAGCTGCTATAAACATTTGTGTGCAGGGTTTTTGTGGACACACATTTTCAATTCGTTTGGACAGATACCAAAGACTGTAATTGCTGGATTGTATGGTAAGACTACGCTTAGCTTGTGAGAAACTGCTAGACTGTTTTCCAAAGTTGCTGTACCATTTTACACTCCTACCAGCAATGAATAAAAGTTCCTGCTGCTCCACATCCTCGCCACCTTTAGCGAAGTTTCTGTTTTGATCTTTTGCCCATTTTTAAGTTACGTCGTTTGCTTTCTTAATGCTGTTTTAAGAGTTCTCTGCATATTTTTGATGTAGGCCCTTTATCAGATGTGTTTTGTAAATATTTTCTTCCACTCTGTGACTTGTCTTTTCATTCTTTTAACAGGGACAGTAGAATTTTTAAAAAATCTGCTTTGTTTTCTGTCTTATCTCGAGTGCCTAGAACAGTGCCTAGTTTATAATAGCTGGTCAGTCTAGTGAGTGCTTGCTGAAAGTGGTCTATACGCCTTAGATACAGCTAAGAACAAAATTGACTCGATTGTAAAAACGAAAGAGCTGATCCAATTGGAGGACTATTCCCCTCTTCACAGAATTAAAGCTTTCATTGACCAACAGTTCTGATTTTATCAAAACATTCATACAATTGAAAGTCTTTCTTTCAAATTGGAGGTAGTCTTAAAATAATCTAATTTGTTTCACAGTTAAGACCCTGAGCCCTATTCACAGAGCGTCAATCTCTGCTCTCCCAATGACCACTTGAGGCCTAACAGAATGACTCTCAAGTTCTTATTTCTCTGAGACATATTCTCTAGTATTTTCTTTTAGGGTTAAATAATGAAGTATTCAGACATAGAAAAGTATAAAAATATCACACATTCCTATCTTCACCATATGATAACATTGAACTGGTTTTTACATTTTGTCATGTTTGTTTTAACTCTCTCTCATTCTCTCTCTCTTCCTCCCGTCTTTCTTGGAATAAATATTAAAGGAATGGCTGAAGCCTCAGGTACCTCATCCCTACCTCTGTCTCTACCTTCATTTTCCCTCATTAGTACCCATGATAGTGAAATTGATGTATAATTTCCATACAAGTGTTTGCGATTTTTTATGTATTTATATAGACATAACTTGCATATTGTTTTTTGTGTGTTTACAAAATGACACAAATATTATATTAATACTAATCGGATCATTCTGGGTGGTAGATACTGTGGTGTGGCCCACCGGATCTTCAGGACAAGGCACTTGCTCCCTCATTTGGAGATGTAAGCTTAGAATAGCTTCCAGTTGAATCTCTCACCGAGAATTCCCTTTGGCCATAAGCCTTGCCCAAAGTCACACACCATCCCTATGAGCATCCACTGATCATTGGCTAGGAGAGGGGATAGGACATTTATGACACTGGAGTAAGGGAGTATTTATTAAATAAGGTTTTAAAATATAAATCACAAAAAGAAAATGAACTTGAATATCTTAAAATTTTAAAAATACCTCTGCACAATAAATGAAATCATATAGTGAAAAAGCAAGATACAAACTAGCATATTTGCACAGCAAATACAATTATTAGTACATAAACAATTCCTATTCCTTCTTCAATAGGAAGATCTGGCCTTCCTGCCTCAATTCAGGGCTACTCTAAAGGGAGATCCCAGCTCCAGAGCTCCCCATGGGCTTGACTGAAGCCTCTGCTGCAACTGCTTTGTGGTTCAACTTCTCCCTCTGCCGATCTCACTTTCCTCACTCCTTGCAGGGTTTTGTTTTGTTGTTGTTCTTGTTGTTTTGTTTTGTTGTTGTTGTTGTTGTTGTTGAGACAAGGTCTTTCTCTGTCACCTAGGCTGGAGTATACTGGTGCAATCTTAACCTCCACCTCTCAGGCTCAAGCAATCCTCCCACCTCAACTTCCCAAGTAGACAGGACCACAGGCATTGGCCACCACATCCATGGAGTGGACGGGAGTCGTACACTGAAAGCTGGTGCCAAGGTAGGAGAACTGAGAAATACCCTCACCAGGTACTCCAGGTCATCCCAAAGTACAAGAAAGTAGCCCACTGAGCACAGGAATTAGGCAGGAGAAGTGAGAATGATTCTCCAAGGCATATGAAGTTCATCCTTTGCAAGGCAGTCCCCATTACACACTGGGGGCAAGGCAGGAAAGCTGAAAGAAATCCCCTCCTAAAAACCACGGGGCTTTCACCAAATGCAAGGCAGCAGCCTGCAGTAGCCAGAGGCAAAGCAGGAGAACTGAGAGAAATAGATGCTCCCCAAAACCCTTTCAACTCTCCAATCCCCTCAACCCTACCCACCCACCTCACCCCAACCCCCACCCCACTACACAAGGTCTTTACTGAGTACATTGTAGCCACCTATTGAATGCTGGAGGAAGAGCTATCTCAGGGCTCTGAGATGCGAAGGCAGAGTTTAGGCAAAGAAAAGGCCCTAGCAACCCAAGAAGTCAGTGGCTGGGCTGTAAGGCATAAAGAGAACTCCCACAGTTCAGAAAGTTGGGGGCTGGGCTATGTGAAGCTTGGACAAATTCCCAGAGTCTTACTGTCTCTAGGATTCCAAGATATACTGAGAGAAAAGTACTTGATCCTACTTTTCAGATATTAAAACCAGTCAGGAACTGAATTCCAACAAGCAGCGACAAAGCTCAGACCCAGCCCAACCACACAGAGATCAGATGGACCCTGTCTCCAATCACAGGGGACTGACAGAGCCAGGGCTTTGCCATTTTATAGCCATCAGTATTATTTGCCTCAGTCACTATTGTTTCTACATGAAATGGTCAGCATTCAACAAAAAATGTGTATATGTATCAGCAGTGTTTGATTGTTTTAACAATGTTTATAGATAGATGATAGACAAAGAGATACTAATACCATGTTCATGGGTGAAAGATTTAATATTATTAAGACATCGATTGTCTCCAAATTGATCTATAGATTCACTGCAGTCCAAATCAAAATCCCAACAGGCTTTTTTATTTGTTTGTTTTTGTAGGAAATGACAAGCTAATTCTAAAGTTCATAGGAATGTAAAGCATCTAAAATAGGCAAATTAATTTTGAAAAAGAAGAACAAAGTTGGAGGACTGAGATGACCTGATCTCAAAGCAGAGTGCAAGGCTTCAATAATCAAGACAGTTTGATATTGGCACAAAGACAGACAAAGAGATAATGACACAGACATTAGGTCCAGAAGACAGTCCAGTAATAGACTTTCACATATATGGACAACTAATTTTTGACAGTGCCAAGGCAATTCAGTAGAGAAAGGATAGTTTTGCAACAATGGTGCTGGAACATTTACATATCTATATACAAAAAACCCCCAACATTGATCCGTACCTTGCTTCACATGCAACAAGTAACTAAAAATGAATCTCATACATAAATGTAAAATGTAAATCTATAAAACTTCTAGACAAAACATAGGAGAACATTTTTGTTACATTGGATTAGGCAAAAATTTCTGAGATGCATATATATATATGCAATGCACATATATATGCATTATATATATAATGCATATATATATAAAACCACATGGATGAATCTCAAATCCATAATGATGAGTAAAAGAAACTAGATAGAAAAGATGATATATGTATATACTGTATAATTCCATTTATATAAATTTCTAGAAAAAAGTTAATCTATAGTAACAAAAAACTGATTAGAGGAGGGAGCATTGGACTGCAAAGGGGCATGAACACACTTTTGGGGGGGTAATGGAAGGGTTCTGCTTGGATTATGATGGAGGTTTACAGGAATGTACATCTGCCAAACTCATGAAATTATACACTTAAAATGGATGTAGATTATTGTACTGTATTGTAGGTTATATTTCAATGAAGTCATTTTTACAAAATGGAAATACACTGTTATACATATGCAAATAAGTAACAAATGGTTTGGACGATCACTTCTGTACAAGAAGTTTACATTTTCTTTTATATAGCTCCAGATTTTAAAAATGTGCTAGAAAGCATATCAATGTATTTCTTGTAAAAACTTAAATATTAAAAAAATCCAGTTTTATAACAAAGATTGGGGAAGTTGACAAAGATTCTGATTGGCCACACTTTAGTCAGGCTCCTGAAACTTCCCCTAGGCCCATCTGGGCACTTCCTTGCAAAATCCAGTTTTAGAAAAGAGCGCTGCTCAGTTGGTTTAGCAAGTGGTCCCATCCTCGATATCTGATCACCCTTGATATCTGATCGGGTTCCTCATCCTGTACCATTCCCCTCCCCACCCTGGGTAATGTCTGATCACCCTGGCCTGTCTTCAGCAAAAAATCACATTAAATTGGATTAGCCAGAATTCCCCTTGCCCCTGCTATTTCCTCCTGGTCACTTTCCATCCACTGACCCCTACCATGCTGCTTGGCTATAAATTCCCACTTGCCTATGCCATGTTTGGAATTGAGCACAATCGCTCTCTCTCACTGCAAGACTCTGTGGCCATGGTTCCTACACCTTTCACAATGCTCCTGAATAAAGTCTGCCTTACTGTGCTTCAACAAGTATCATCAAATAATTTTTTCTTTAACAAAGTACAGAAACCTTTAAGAAAAATTACAGATTACTCATAATCTCATCACTCAGGAAGAGCCTTCTTAACATGTTGACTTAACTTAAATCAGTTACATGTGTGTGTGTGCTTGGGAACATGACTGTACAGATGCACATAAAACTGAGATCATTCTGTATGTAATTTTTGTATCAGGATTTTTTTATTGAAGATTATAGAATGAGCATTTCCAAATGTCTGTACTTATTGTTTGAAAATGTGATTTTTATGGGAGCATATGGAATATAGTTTCTACTATATGGAAACACCATAATTTACTTAACTTATTCCTTATGGTTGGATATGTAGATTATTTTGAAAATTATAAACAATGCCCCAATAAATACACATATATGTTAATCTTTTCATGCATCCCTATTTGTTTTCTCAAAATAGATTTCTAGAGGTAGAATTTTTGGATCTAAAGCAATACAGACACTACTAATTTTGCACAGTTCTGATATCATTGAGTTTCTGAAAAACATGGCATCATGCAAAGAAAGAGTTGCCTGCATGTAAAGGCTATTGATGCCTATGACCATATCGCTCTTCCAAAAATAGTGCCAGTTTACATTTCCACCAGCAATCTATGCTATACCCCAGCCAAATCTGGATAACATCACTTTTAAAAGTCTTTGATAATTTGAGAGGTAAAAACATGGCATTTAATTCTTAATTTATTTTTCTTTATTATTAGAATGGTTTAACTTTTGTCATATTTATCGGTCATTTGTATTTCCTCCTTTGTGAACTGTACCTTGCTTTAAATCTTGAAGCAAAATGCTCTCCAAAGGCAAAATGGAATTTTCAAGCTATCTCTATAACAATTCCTCTACTCTCCCTTTCTGTAAAACTTTTAAATCTTTAGAATCACTAACATAAAATATTTAAAACTTATCTAGGATAATATCAGGAAGTACAGAAGCAGTGAATAAATGGTCCATAGTAGACAAATGCTGCTGGAAGAGAAAAAGTGAAACAGAAATCTAAACCTATCTTCCCTTAGCTTAATTCAAAGCTTTCAACCCCATAACGTTTGAGTGGGCTCAGTATTCTCAATAAAACCATATCTTAGATACACAATTTTCCATTTCCTGTAAAAAGAAGTTATAGTTTGTTTCAAACTGTAGTTGTTGGAAATACAAATGTTTCAGGTTCAATGTATATTTATAATATGTAACTTTCTACAATCAATATCATAAAGACCTGTTTGTTTATATTTATTTATTTATTTATTTTAAATTTTTTTTACTTTTTTTTTTTTTTTTTTTTTTTTTGAGACAGAGTCTAGCTCTGTTGCCCAGACTGGAGTGCAGTGGCACGATCTTGGCTCATGGCAACCACACCTCCCATGTTCAAGCAATTCTCCTGTCTCAGCGTCCCGAGTAGCTGGGATTACAGGCACATACTACCACACCCAGCTAATTTTTGTATTTTTAGTGGAGATGGAGTTTCACCATGTTGGCCAGGATGGTCTCAAACTCCTGACCTCAGATGATCTGCCCGCCTTGGCCTTCCAAAGTGTTGGGTTTACAGGCGTGAGCCACTGCGCCTGGCCAGAAGACGTGTTTGAAATGATGAAGTTTATCATGAAAAGGACTATGTCTAATCTGAAGCACATCTGTTAAGATAGGGCAGACAATATCAAACCCAAATGGTCTTTCAGTTTGAGGGCTCAGCAAAGGCCGGGGGCATAGTAGGCATTCAACAATTAAGTGCATCAACTGGAGTAAAGGATATCTAAGTATATACTATTCCTACATTCTTAGGATTTTTGTTTTCATTTTTTAATGAGGTGATTTACAGACTACATAATTCACAGGAGTTATGTATTCAGTCTAATAAGTTTCGACAATTATTTACTGCTATAAATACTGATACTATCTCTGTGGCTCTGAATAAAATCTTCCCCATCATGCTTTCCCAGGTATCAATGAACACTTTTTTCTTTTCACCACCAAAACCAAAATATGCTTTCATCACCTCAGAAAGTTCCTTTGTGTCCCTTTTCAATTAATTACCTACCTCCTAAACCCGGAGGCAACTGGGTTTCTGATTTCTGTCACCATGTAGTTAGGTTTTATTGTTTATTGACTTAAAGAAACTGAATCAGTGGTACGGAATTTTGTGTGTGGGGGGATTATTTTGCTGAATATGACATTTGAAAATTTCATCTCTGTTGCTCTGGGTATCATTCCTTTTTACCACTGAGTTGTATTTAACTGTATGGATATCCTACATTTGCTTATCCATTCTCCTAATGATGGATATCAGGTTATTTTCCATTTGAGGCCATTACGGACAAGTCTGCCATGAACATTGCTGCATGTTTTTTTATGGACCTAAGTTTTTTGTTTTTCTTAGATAAATTCCTATGAGTGGAATTGCTGAGTTATTGTGGGAATGTATATTTACTTTTATAAAAAATTGCCAAGCACTTCTCCACACTGGTTTTATCATTCTAAACTCTCACTAGCACTGCATGAAAGTTTGAGTTTCTCCTCATCCATGCGAACATTTATTGTCAGTCTTTTATTTTAACCATTCTTGTGGGCATATTGTGGTGTCTCATCATACGTGTGTGTGTGTGTTTTAATGAAGATATAAAGTTTAATGAGTTTTGACGATTGTATAAAACCAGGTAATCACCATGTAAAACAATATACAGAGCATTTCTATTATCTCAAAAATTTCCTTCTTTTAGTTGGTTTTCTTCTTTGGGAGACAACTACTTTCTAACTTCTATCATCATAGAGTTTTATCTCTTCTAGTAATTTAAATACATGGAAAAATACAGTGTGTTAGTTACCTACTTCTGCATAACCAGTTGACACAAACTTAGGCTTAAAACAACAGCCATTTATTTTATTTTCTTATTTATTTATTTTGAGATGGAGTCTCTCTCTGTCACCCAGGCTGGAGTGCAGTGGTGTGATCTCGGCTCACTGCAAGCTCCGCCTCCCGGGTTCATGTCATTTTCCTGCCTCAGCCTCCCCAGTAGCTGGGATTACAGGCACCCGCCACCATGCCCGGCTAATTTTTTGTATTTTTAGTAGAGATGGGGTTTCATCGTGTTAACCAGGATGGTCTTGATCTCCTGACCTCATAATTCACCCGCCTTGGCCTCCCAAAGTGCTGGGATTACAGGCATGAGCCACCGCACCTGACCAACAACAGCCATTTATTATCTTACATTTCCATAGGTCAGAAATCGAGCAAAGCATGGATGAATTCTCTGTTCAGGGTTTCACAAGGCCAAAATGAAGTTGCTGGCTGAGCTGAGAATCTCATCTGGTTCTCTTTCAAGCACTGATTGTCAACAGAATTCCTTTTCTTCTCATCCTTTCCACTCGGACCCCTCTTTCCTCAAGCTAGTCTGAGTTCTTCTCAAGCTCTGAATTCCTCTGCCTTCCCCTTCGGTCTCTGCTTTTAAGATTTCCTGTGATTAATTGGTTCTACTAGGAAAATCCTGAATAATCTCCCTATCTTAAGGTCAACTGATGAGTAACCATAATTACACACACAAAGTCCCTTTTGCCACATAATGTAACATATTCATGAGTATAACAGCATAATGGTCATAGGAGCCCAAATTTTGAAACCTACAATAAATACTCTTTTTTTGTTGTTCATTTGCTGCAATCAAATTAATATCTGATTGCAAGATTCAAGCATATTTTTACAGTTATCAGTAGTTAAAAATAAGTTTTGAGAAGTATTCCATTATGTGAATATATGATAGTTTGTTTAATCATTCTCTTCGTGGATTGATAGGTGTTTTTCCAATTTCTGGCTATTGTAAATAAGAATGCTAGGAATATTCTTTTGCAAGTTCTTTGTTAACACATGTTTGCGTTTCTCTTGGGGAGTACCTAGAAATGTAATTGTTGAGTCATAAGGGCTTTATATGTTTAATTTTATAAGAAACTTCCATTCTCCAAAGTGCTTGCACCATTTTTTTTACACACCCACCAGCAATATATAAGACTTTCAACTGCTCATAATCTCTCTACATTTGTTGTTGTTTTTTTGTTTTTTTAAATCATTCTAGTGGCTGTAAAATTATATCACACTGTGGTCTTAATTTGCATTTTCCAGATGACAAATGAAATTCACCTGCCATTCTTGTGCACAGTTCTTGCACATCTTTTGTCAAATTTATCCTTAATTATTTCTTGCTTTTTGATGCATTGTTAATGGCACTTCTTTTACAATTTCAATTTCTAATTGTTTGTTGCCAATATAGTAAACAATTTTGATTTTGGGTATTGACTTCTATTCTGCAAACATGCTGTACTTGTTTATTAGTCCTAGTGATTGTTTTTTGTAGATTCTCATTCGATTTTCTACATAGATGGTCATGTTTTATGCAAATAAAGATTCACGTCTTTCTTTCCAATCTATGTACCTTTTATTTATTTTTCTTGACTTATTATGCTGATGAGAATCTCCCAGAATAACGTTGAATAGAAGTGATAGTGGATATCCTTGCCTTGTTTCCAATCTTAGGGGAAAAAACAATCTTTATCATTAGTATGGTATAGCTACAAGTTTTTCATAAAGGCACGTTGTCCACCTGAGAAAGTTTCTTTCTATTCCTAGTTTCCAGCAAGTTTTTGTTTTTATCAGAAATAGATGTAAAATATTGTCAAATGCCTTTTCTGTATTTGCTGATATGATGATAGCTTGTTTTAGACCACTATTTTAGTGTATTTCATTGAAATACTGTTCATTTTTCTTCAGCATCTTTTCTGCTTGTTTTGGTTTGAGTGGGTTCTATTTATCTACTTCCCCCCTACAATCTCCAATCTATCATTAAGCCCATCAGTTAAATTTAAGTTTCAGTTTTTGTAGTTTTTACTTCTAGAAATTCTGTTTTTTAGAGTGTTCATTTCTATGTAGAGATACCCTATTCTATTATTCACTGATACCATAGTTTCCTTTAGAACTTTAAATCTCTTTATAATTGCTGTTTGTAGTCTTTGTTTGCTAATTCCAACATCTGAATCAGCTTGGAGTCAAATTCCATGCACTGTCTTTATTTTCTTAGTATGGTCACACTTTTCTGTTTCTATGCGTGTTTAGTATTTTTTGTTTAGAGACTGGACATTGTATTTAGTACATTGTGGTAACTGGATTTTGCGATGTTCTTCTGAGGATGATAGGTTTTTATTCTATGAGACAGTTGATGTGTGTGAATTCCAGCTGCTAACTTTCCTCTTTCACACGCGCTGCTGAGACTGTGCTCAGTTCTCAGGGTTCTCCTTTTCTGCTCTCCGGCCTTGCCACTGCATTATTTGTTAGTCGGTCGCGTCTTCGGGCATAGATGGGGCTCACCCTCTCAGTAGTTTCTTTGTTTCTAGGTATTCCCCTAGTTTCCAGCTGCTCTGTTTTTCTTTATTCTTTATTCTGTTCTTTATTCTTCAGGGCCATAATGATTCACCTTCTTGCAGCCCAAGTTGTTGCATGGTTGGGAATGTGCTTGGAGAAAGAAAAGAGAAGGGAAGAGAAGGGGAGGGGAGGGGAGGGGAGCGAGAAGGGATGGAGGGAAGGAAGAAAGGAAGAAAGGAAGGAGGGAGAAAGAAAAGAAAGAAGAAAGAAAGAGAGAAAGAAAGAGAAGAGAGAAAGAAGGAGAAGAAAGAAAGAAAGAAAGAAAGAAAGAAAGAAAGAAAGAAAGAAAGAAAGAAAGAAAGGAAAGAAAGAAAGAAAGAAAGAGAAAGAAAAATGCCGGAAGGAAGAAAGGAAAAGAAAAGAAAGAAAGAAAGAAAGAAAGAAAGAAAGAAAGAAAGAAAGAAAGAAAGAAAGAAAGAAAGGAAAGAAAGAAAGAAAGAAAGAAAGAGAAAGAAAAATGCCGGAAGGAAGAAAGGAAAAGAAAAGAAAGGAAAAGGAAAGAAAAGAAAAGAAAAAAGAAAAGAAAAGAAGAGTCAATGAAGCCACAGATCTGGCCTCATGTAATTTTTGTCTTTCAGGACCGGACTTCTTTCTGCATGCTTATCTGGTGGACCACCAGGGTCTCCTCCATGCCTTTGGAGTTTGGCTGTTAGTCAGGGATTTGAGCAGAGTGTATGTTCAGAACTCGTGTTTCACCTTTTCCCTTATGCTTTCCCTGCCAGGATTGTCCCTTTAAATTTCCAGCTGCTTTTCCGTCCCTCAACTCTTATCTCTGGCACCTTTAACTAATAAAGATGTGGTTTTCTTCCACAATTTTCTGTAGCCGTAGACATAGGGATTGGGCCCTGCCCTTGGGCCAGAAAGCCACAAACTCATTTTACCCCTTCTAATTACAGGTTTTTATACTTAAACTTTCCTGCAGCTTCAGTCAGATCCAGTTTTAAGACAGACTCACTGTCTTAAAATATTTTTATTTTATTTTACCCAGTTTTTATAAATGTTGTTTGAAGGGTGGGTTCATGTGACCCACCCTGTTTACTCCTCTGCTATTACTAGCGGTAGCAATTGATAACTATCTTCTTGTACAATTTAAAAAATATAATTGGAATCATTGTATACAAGTTCTGTGACTTTTAAAAAATACATTATGCCTAGACTATTTTTCCATGTCAGTATGGTAAGTCCTCACTTAACATCGTGGATAGATTCTTAGAAACTGCCTGTGACTTTAAGGAAACCAATGTGTAATGAAACTAATTTTACCAGAGGCTGATTGAAATAAATAAGAGTTAAGTTTCTATGGCATATTTCTGGTCACAAAACCCACCAAACTTCTAAATAAAGACCAAAACACTTTTCAATATTAAAATTTGAAATAAAGATAAGCTATACATACATTTAAGAAGGATTAATAAAAGCAAGCTAATTGCATTATTTACCTTCTTATTCCATTTCACAGTCCAGACTGGCTGGAGCCTCTCCAGGCAACGCAGGGTCAAGGCAGGAACCAGCCCTGGACAGGACACTATCCCATTGCAGGGTGCGCTCTCATACACCCACACTCACCTAGACTGGGACACTTCAGACACGCTAACTCACCTAATGCGCACCTCTTTGGGAGGTGAGAGGAAATCGGAGTACCCAGAGAAAACCCGTGCAGACATGGGCAGAATGTGCAAACTCCACGTGGTCAGTGGTCCCAGCCAGGAATTGATTTCTTTTTTCTCATCAACACAATAACAAAACAATGTTGAACAAAATGACGTTATTGGAGGACCTGCTGTACTTAGATTGTTCTTTTTAATGGTTTCAGTGTATTTTAGTATGATATACTCTAAATTATTTATTCATCTCTAATTATGTAGATGAGGCTAAAGAAAATGAGCTTAACAAAATAAATCAAATGACTGAGGCTTAAAACAATTAATAGTTTGGCATTTACATAATGTAAAGCTGACTCTTGAGCAACATGAGTTTGAACTGCATGGGTTCACTTATGTGCGGATTTTTCTTTCTTTTCTTTTTCTTTTTGATTAATTTAT
This sequence comes from Colobus angolensis palliatus, assembly GCF_000951035.1. Lineage (NCBI taxonomy): Eukaryota > Metazoa > Chordata > Mammalia > Primates > Cercopithecidae > Colobus > Colobus angolensis. The sequence continues at coordinate 1,354,337 of NW_012111031.1, forward strand.
TTTTTTGAAGTCTCACTCTGTCACTCAGGCTTGAGTGCAGTGGCGCGATCTTGGCTCACGTCAACCTCTGCCTCCTGTATTCAAGTGATTCTCATGCTTCAGCCTCCTGAGGATTACAGACGCCTGTCACCATGTCCAGCTACTTTTTGTATTTTTAGTAGAAATAGGGTTTCACCATGTTGGCCAGGCTGGTCTTAAACTCCTGACCTCAAATGATCGGCCCTCCTCAGCCTCCCAAAGTGTTGGGATTACAAGTGTGAGCCACTGTGCCTGGCCATGTGTGGATTTTTCAACCAAATCTGGATCAAAAGTACAGTATTCCTAAGTATATAAAGAGGGACGGCTTTTCCTGCACTTGGATTCCTCAGGGCCCTGGCAGGACGTGAGTATGCTTGGATTTTGGCACACGCGGATGTTCTGGAACCAGGCCCCTAAGGATACAGAGGGACAACTGTACTGACAACAGGTACACACAGCATACCTAGATATATCCATGCCTGTGTTTGTATATGAAATATAGCCTTGCTGTCAAAAGGATGGGCTTTTTGTACCCAAATCAATTGCTTCTCAATGGATCCTCTTGTCTTGTCTTTCTGTTTCCTAGGGCTGCTCCTGTGCAATGAGGAGTAAGGGAGATGGCTCACAGCTGGTCTCTACACATGTTAGCTATTTGCCTTATTACACTCACAGACAGGGCAACTTAGAGTACAGCAAGTTTCTCTATTCTACATCATTTCTTTGCCACATACAACTATGTCTTTTTCTCCTTTTAGCGATGACTATTACTTTTCTCTGATACCTCTTTAAGCTATATAATGCCCAACATTCTATCTTAAGCAAAATAATTAACCACACCACATCTTTAAAACCGGAAAGACCTACTACAATTTTAAGCTATAACTAAAATTTTGTAACTAAATGCACCTCATATCATATCCCTACAGATCCAACGTGCATTATCAACATCCCTGAAGCTCAAATTTGTGCCATGCTCCCTTAGTGCTTTCAAAGTTCCTGGGGCTGTTAAAAGGCCCTACAGCTGTTGTTTTCATTAGCACCTGAAGTGCATAGGGGGTGCTCCGACATTATTTGTAAATCATCATCTAACTGCCTCAAAATGATGCCAAACACAAATTTTCCCACAAAGGAAATTGTGTCAAAGTTAATTCTTCAACAGTAGCTCTTAATGCACCAAAGAAAATTTATTTGTATTCGGCTTATCTTCTTTTGAATGTCATGAGTGATATATAATTTGATAAAAAAATTTGCTTCTCCCCATTCCACTTTTTGTTTTTTTGAGGGGAGGTTTTATTATTATTATTATTATTATTGTGAAAAAACACATAACATAAAATTTAACATCTTAACCTTTTTTTTTTCGAGAGGGAGTCTCACTGTGTTGCCCAGGCTGGGGTACAGTGGCGCCATCTCTGCTCACTGCAACCTCCGCCTCCTGGGTTCAAGTGATTCTCCTGCCTCAGCCTCCCAAGTAGCTGGGATTACAGGTGTATGCCACCTCACCCGGCTAATTTTTGTGTTTTTAGCAGAGATGGAGTTTTGCCATGTTGGCCAGGCTGGTCTTGAACTCCTACTCTCAAATGATCTGCCCACCTCAGCCTCCCAAAGTGCTGGGATTACAGGCATAAGCCACCACGCCCGGCCCATCTTAACCATTTTTAAGTGGCATTAAGTACATTCACATTGTCATGAAACAGATGTCCAGAACTTTTTTATCTTGCAAAACTGAAACTCTATGCCCATTAAATAAATCCTCATTTTCTTCTGCCTCCAGCCCCTGGTAACCACCATTCTGCTTTCTGTCTCTATGAATTTGACCACTTTAGATACCTTATGTAAGCAGAATCACAGTATTTGTCTTTTTGTTAACTGGCTTATTTTACTTAGCATAATGTCCTCATGGTTCATCTATGTTGCAGCATGTGACAGAACTTTCTTACTTTTTAAGGCTGAATAATATTCCATTTTATATATTTACCACATTTTGTTTATCCATTCATGTCAATGGACATTTGTGTTGCTTCTAGCTCTTAACTATAGAGAATAATGCTGCTCTGAACATGGATGTACAAATGTCTCTTCAATATACTGATTTCAAATTATTTGGATATATATCCAGAAGTGGAATTGCTGGATCATATGGTAGTTCTATTTTTAATATTTCGAAGAACCTCTATACTGTTCCATAGCAGCTACACAATTTTACAATCCCAGCAATTGTGCATAAAGCTTCCAATTTCTCTACCTCCTCACCAACACTTGATATTTTATGTTTATTGCTTTTTTTAGAGTAACCATCCTAATGAGTGTGAGGTAATATCTCATTATAGTTTTGATTTGCATTTCTCTGATAATCAGTAACAGTGAGCAACTTTTCATATGCTTGTTGACCATTTGTATATCTCTTTGGAGAAAGGCTTATTTAATTAATTTGCCTATTTTTTAGTTGGTTCCATTGATTTTTTGTGGTTGAGTTGTAGAGTTTTTTATGTATTCTGGATATTAACCCCTTATCACATACATGATGTGCAAATTTTTTTTCCATTCTGTAGGTTGCCTTGTCACTCTGTTGATTGCTTCCTTTGATGAACAAGAATTTTTCAAGTTTGATATAATCCCATTTGTCTATTTTATCTTTTTTTGCCTGTGTTATTGGTGTTGTATTCAAGAAATCATTGCCAAGTCCAATGTCATGGAGCTTTTCCCGTGGGTTTTCTTCTAGGGGTTTTATAGTTTTGGGTTTTACATTTGGTCTTTAATCCATTTTGAGCTAGCTTTTGTGTATGGTGTAAGAGAAGGGTCCAACTTTATTCTTTTGCATGTGGCCATTCAATTTTCCCAACACTATTTGTTGAAGAGGCTGCTCTTCTCTCATTAAGTGGTGTTGGTATCCTTGTTGAAGATCACTTGACCATATATGTAAGGGTTTATTTCTGAGTTCTTACCTCTGTTCCATTGGTTTGTATATCTGTCTTTATCTCCGTATGACACTGTTTTGATTACTGTAGTTTTGTAACATATTTTGAAATCAGAAAGTAGGAATTCTCCAACTTTGTTGGTTTTCCAAATTGTTTTGGCTGTTCTTGGTACCTTGAGATTCCGTATGGATTTTAGGACAAACTTTTCTGTTTCTAAAAAAAAATGCCATTGGAATTTTGATAGAAATTGTATTAAATCTGTAATCACTTTGGGTGGTATGGACATATTAACAATATTAAGCCTTCGAGTCCATGAACATGAGATATCTTTCAATTTATTCAGATCTTTTTAGTTTCTTTTAGCAATGTTTTATAATATTTGGTATATGAGTCTTTCACATTTTTGTTTAGGTTTATTTCTAAATGTGTTATTTATTTCGATGCTTCTATAAGCAAAATTGTCTTCTTAATTTTCCTTTCAGATTGTTCATTGTTAATATACAGAAATCACTTTTTCTTCACAGTATTAAATTAAAGACATATGTGTCACATAAACACAAAACCACCAGTTCAAGGTTTTTTATAGATTATTGTAGTTTTTAAGATAATGTTGCAATGTGTAACATTAGCATTTAAAGTGTTCAATCATGTTATTGTCAAATGACATCATTTTTTAATGACAAACTTTCCTCCATCTTTTTACATTGTATAATTATATGTAAACAGATCACCTGAGTTCAAATTAAATCTTTTTTTTTCAACTTTTATTTTAAGTTCAGGGGTACATATGCAGGATGTACAGGTTAGTTATATAGGTAAATGTGTGTCATGGTGGTTTGCTGGATCATCCCATCACCTAGGTATTAAGCCCAGCATGCATTAGCTATTCTTCCTGATGCTCTCCCACCCCTCACCCCCCGACAGGCCCGAACGTGTGTTGTTTCCTGCCATGTGTCCATGGGTTCTCATCATTCAGCTCCCACTTATAAACGAGAACATGTGGTGTTTAGCTTTTTGTTCTTGCGTTAGTTTGCTGAGGATAATGGCTTCCAACTCCATCTGTGTCCCAAAGGACATGATCTCATTCCTTTGGGAGATAATACTGCATAGTATTCCATAGTGTATATGTACCACATTTTCTTTACCCAGTCAGTCATTGATGGTCATTTATGTTGATTCCATGACTTTGCTATTGTGAATAGTGCTGCAGTAAACATACACATGCATATGTCTTTACAATAGGAAGATTTATATTCCTTTGAGTATATAAAGGGGATTGCTAGGTCAAATGGTATTTCTGCCTCTAGGTCTTTGAGGAATCACCACACTGTCTTCCACAGTGGTTGAACTAATTTACATTCCCACCAACAGTGTAAAAGGATTCCTTTTTCTCTGCAACCTCACCAGCATTGGTTGTTTTTTGACTTTTTAGTAATTGCCATTTTAACAGGTGTGAGATCATATCTCATTGTGGTTTTGATTTGCATTTCTCTAATGATCAGTGATGTTGAGCTTTTTTTATATGTTTGATGGCTGTATGCATGTCTTCTTTTAAGAAGTGTCTGTTCATGTCCTTTGCCCACTTTTTAATGGGGTTGTTTTCTTCTTGTAAATTTGTTTAAGTTCCTGGTAGACTCTGGATATTAGACCTTTGTCAGATAGATAGACTGGAAAAATTTTCTTCCATTCTGTATCTTGCCTGTTCACTTTGATGATAGCTTCCTTTGCTGTGCAGAATTAATTAGATCCCATTTAAATGATCCCATTTGTCAATTTTGCTTTTGTTGCGATTGCTTTTGGCATTTTTGTCACGAAATCTTTGCCTGTGTCTATGCCCTGAATGGTATTCCCTGGATTTTCTTTCAGTTTTTATAGTTTTGGGTTTTACATTTAAGTCTTTAATCCATCTTGAGTTAATTTTTGTGTATGGCATAAGGAAGGGGTCCAGTGTCAATTTCTGCATATAGTTAGCCAGTTCTCCCAGCACCATTTCTGATAGCCAGAATAGCCAGTTTAGAGAGGAACGTAATTGACCTGATGGAGCAGAAAAACACAACATGAGAACTTCACAATGCAACCACAAGTATCAATAGCAGTTTTCTCTCTAAACTGGCTATTCTGGCTATCAGCTCCTGTATTGTCTTATCATGATTCTTAGCTTCTTTGCATTGGGTTACAACATGTTCCTTTAGCTCAGCGAAGTTCTTTATTATCCATCTTCTGAAGCCTACTTCTGTCAATTCAGGTATCTCAGCCTCAGCCCAGTTCTGTGCCCTGCTGGAGAGGTGTTGTGGTCATTTGGAGGAGATAAGGCACTCTGGCTTTTTGAGTTTTCAGCATTTTTGTGATGATTCTTTCTCATCTCTGTGGGCTCACCTACCTTTGATCTTTGAGGTTGTTGACCTTTGAACGGGGTTTTTGTGAGGTCTTTTTTGTTGATGTTTTTGTTGTTTTCTGTTTGTTTTTCTTTAGGCAGTCAGGCCACTCTTCTGAAGGGCTGCTGTGATTTACTGGGAGTCTGCTCCAGACCCTAGTTGCCTTGGTATCACTAGTGAAGGCTGCAAAACAGCAAAGATGGCAACCTGTTCCTTCCTCTGGAACCTCTGTCCCAGGGGGGTACTGATTTGTTGCCAGTCTGAGCTGTACCTGTAGGAGGTGGCTGGAGACTCCTGTTGGGAGGTCTCACCCAGTCAGGAGGAACGAGATCAGGGGCCCACTTAAAGAAGTAGTCTGGCTGCTTTTTGGCAGCATGGCTATGCAGCATGGTGGAGGACCCTTCCTCTTCCAGTCTGGACCCTCCAAAGCAAGCAGACCAGAACAGCTGCGTTGATCAAACTGCAAAGATGGTGGCCACCACTCCACCTAGGAACTCAATCCATCTTAGGCAGACTTCAACCTGTCACCAGTGGCTGGCCGGAATTCCAAGCCAGTGGGTCTTAACTTGTGAGGTGCTGTGGAAGTGGGGCCCACAGACCAAGACTGCTTGGCTCCCTGGATGCAGCCCCCACTTTAGATGTACCTCGGGATGGATCTCCCACCTTGCAAGGAATCCTGAGCCTGGAGTATGCAAAACTCCTGGTTCTCTGCGTGACCGACTGGCTGCTCTGCTGGGACTCCATACAGCTTATGAGGGGATCTCTGGATATGCTGGTTGCAAAGATCCACGGGAGAAGCTTGGTTTCCCAGGTAGGATCACAACAATCACTACCTGCTTCCCTTGGCTAGGGGTGGGGGTTCCTTTGGCTCTGTGCTGCTCCTGGGTGGGCCATAGCCCTACCCTGCTTTTCTTTGTTCTCTGTGTGTCGGGCTGTTTGCCTAGTCAGTCCCAATGCAAGAACCTGGATATTTCAGTTGAAGGTGCCAAATTCACTCACCCCTTTCATTCCTCTCTGAAAATGCTGCGGACCGCAGCTGCTTCTAATCAGTCATCTTGGCCCCCTCCCCAGCATAGGTTTACAAGAAATCAGGCACAAGCCATAGCAGTCTTATCAACCAAGTACCTTGCCTTTCTAACCTATCTTGTGTAATGTTTATGGGAATTTATACAGAAAATATGTGAGGAGCAGTAGAAGCCAGATATGCAGATGTTGGGGCTAGAGAAACAGATCTTGGATTTAAGGTAAACATGAGAGGCTAAAAATTGAACTGGTGGATCCAGCGATATTTTAAAAGACATAATAATAACCAATGCTTATGGAGAATTGCTACATAGCAGGCACTGTTCTGACTCCTAACTATCTTAACTAATTCAATTCTTACAATAATCCTGTGAGTGAGCTAGTTTCTGATTCTTGTAAACTTCCAATAGTCCATTTTTCACTTGGCCATTTCATGAGAGCAGGACTCAACTAAGGCACACATATCAGAAGCTACTCATAATCAAATTTGACTGAACCAAATTTGAGCATATACTTTAAGCTTTGAGTCTAGAGATAATACTTCATATTTTCCCCTAGAAATGCCAGATGTTTTTAAAGTTTAACACTTTATTCTTAACTTTTAATTTTTGTACTGTTTTAAAATGTATACAAAATAAGGGAGAATAGTATAAGGAATCCCTAAATATTCCATTTCCTAGATTCTGAAATTTTTACAACTTTGTTGCTTTTGCTTTATTGATTCTTTTCTTCGCCTCTCTTCCTCCTCCTTCTTCTCCTCCTTCTTCTTCCTTTCTTCTTCCTTATACAGAATAACAAGTCAGTTTCCTTATACAGAATTCAGTATGCCCCTCTACTATGAGGATATTTAAAAATATAACCACACCAGTATTATTGCACCTAACAAAATATTCATATGTCCTTGTTATCATCTAATATCCAGTCCATACTTAGTTTTCCCAAGTTATCCAAAAAATTGCTTCTCTTGTAGTCAGATTATTAGAAAAAGGAACTGAAGAAATGCTATGTACAGTATTTGGATATTATATCTGTTACATCTCTTTCAATAAAATTGTGCATATTTATCAAAACCTATATGGAAATTTGTTTATTATAAGAGGAAAAGACATCTCTGAAGTCTAAACATGGTATACAACTACTCCCTCTACTTTGAAAACCTTTCCATAGATGCTAATAGAATAAGTGGATCTTTTGCTAAAAAAGACATTTCAACAAGATTGAAAACAAAGAGAAAATATATAAGACATGTAAGAATGTAAAGTGACTGGAGAGATTGAGAAGATGACTATCCTAGAAATCCTAGCGTGAGAAAGTCCTCTGATTTTAGCAGAAAACATTATTTTGAATGTTTGACAGCAAAAGCAGAGAGGGAAAGTGATGGACAACATGACTTCATAGTAGTTGGTCAGGGGAGGCAAAATTTAAAGCTCTAAGCTCCATCAGACATTTGCAGTGTGGATGAACCTCTATAATGAATGTTGAGATACAACATGGATAATGTTAATAGCAGTGTATTAGTCTGTTCTTGTACCCCTAAACAGAAATACCTGAGACTGGGTGATCTATAAAGAAAAGAGGTTTAATTGGCTCACAATTCTGCAGGCTGTACAGGAAGCAGAGCATCAGCATCGGCTTCTTGGGAGCCTCAAGGGGCTTTTACTCATGGCAGAAGGCAAAGGGGTAGACAGCACTTCACATGGCCAGAGCAGGAGGAAGAGAGAGACACGGGAGATACCACACACTTTCAAATAACCAGATCTCATGACAACTCACCATCACAATGACAGCACCAAGGGGGATGGTGTTAAACTATAAGAAACCATCCCCATGTTCCAATCACCTCCCACCAGGCCCTGCCTCTAACATTGGGGATTACAATTGAACATGAGATTTGGGTGGGGACACAGATCCAAACCATATCAGGCAGTCTTTCCGAAACACCGTGGAAATGTTCTAGATACAATCTTTGCTTAACCCCACACTCAAAGGCAGAGGAAAACTGACATTTAAGGGTCAAAGAGAAAAAGGATCTCACAAGAAAGAACCAGCCAGAGAACTGGGAGAAAAAAAATAGACAAAGATAGTAGAAGCCCCAAGAAAAGAAATGCTTTTTCAAGAAATGGTTAAGAGACTGACAAAGGGCCACTGAATTTACAAGCAGGTTGACTGGCTCTTAGGAAGGGCTCTGCTGTGCAGGAATGGAATTAGAAGTGAGGAAGTAAATACAGGGCAAACAGGGAAGCCTTCCAAGAAGTTTGCTTCTGAATGGAGGATGGAAGCAGGCTGGATTGACAGAAGATGGGATTTTTAAGCAGCAAAAAATAACCAGTGTATTTGATGAAAAGAAGCTAGCGTAAAGAGTGCATTTGGAAACTTATGAGATGAATAAACTTAAAATAAAAATGGATTTAGTGATTGCTTTATGGGCTACATTAAAATATTTTCTTATTTAATTCATAAATACTAATATTATCCCAGTTTACAGGTGAGGAACGTGAATTTCAGAGAGTTTAAGAAAATCACTCCATTTACATAGTTAGTAATAAGGGTTGTGGGGCTGCATCTGTGTCTGTCTGATTCCAGACCTTGTTTGTGTGTGTCTGTGTGTGTATGTGCGTGTGTGTGTGTGTGTGTTTTAAATGCCTTTAAAAAATTACACAGACAATTTAAGGACGTACTTTTTTTTGATAAAATATCTAAACAATGTAGAAATCCACTGTTAGTCATTTGGTTTAGATCCTACTAGACTCATCTGTAATTTCTTTAAAAGATCAGAATCACACTATTACCCTCCAGTGGCTTCCAGTCATTTAAAATCCAAAGTCCTTGGAACCAGGGAATCAAAGTTTACTGGGGAAACTGAATATTCACACAGTCTCAAAATATGCCTCATAAATGATTTATTAGTTGCAAAGCAGGAAATGTACCTATGCAGGGGAAACCATTTTAAATTAGTGATCAAAAGTTTATACCACCACCAACGAGATATTAATAGAATGACGTCTAGGGTCTCCTAAAGTATGCACTGAGGTCACAGTATTTATGTAACATTATTGCCAAAAATGCAAATGAATTTAATTGTGAGGAAATTTTTATACAAGCAGAAATTGAGGGAAAGCCTACAAAAAACTTACCTGCACTATTAAAAAATATTAATGTCATAAAAGACAAAGAAAGGCTGAGCAATGGTTTAGCTTAAAGGAAACAAGGAAACAAAAGATACATGACAATTAAATGCAATCCTGAATCAGAACAAAAAGGAGAGAGGGGTCCTATGAAGGGCATTGTTGGGGTATTTAGTGAAATTTGAATGTATTAGACAGTAGTATCTTGTCAACGTTCAATTTTCTGAGTTTGATAATCATACCATTATTATATAAGAGTATGCCCTTGCATTTAGGAGATTGATAAGAAGTATTTAGGGATTAAGGGTCATCATGTATGCAATAACTCTCAAATATGTTTTAAAAAATGTTTGCTGAAAGAGATTGATGGAGAAATAAAGCAAATGTGGCAAAATGCTAACCACTGATCAGCTTCTAAAGAGTATATGGGAGTCCTTTGTTGTATTCTTACAATGTTTTCTCAAAATAAAGAGTTAAGAAAAAAATCTATGTCCCTATAGAAGGCCCTCTGAGGTCCCAGTGCTCTTCTATTCCATCAAGTCCCCAGTATGCACTCTGTTCCAGCCACACATCCCCCACAAGCACGCCCCTGCCTCCAGCCTCTCTGCCAGCCCTTCCTTCAGGTCCAAATATCTCCATGGCTACTCCCCCACTTCCCGCAGGCCTCTGCTCAGTGTCACTGCCTTGTTGCCTTCTCTAGAGTCCTCAACCACTTCATACCCCCTTCCTCTGTGTGGCAGACATTGTTGGCTGGCTGACCCATCCTCCATTTCCAAGTCCTCTTTCTGTCTGCCTCTGCTTTTGATGCTACAAAAATCAAACAATTTCCCAGTCTTTTTTCCAGCCAGTGATGGCCATACCACAGCATTCTGGCCAATGACATGTGAAAAGAACTCTGCTGTTGCCTGTGTTTTTCTTCCTTCTCCTTTATGCCTGTAATGCTGACCTACTGCCTAGAGATACAGCAGACATCTTGTAAGCAAGAGGACAAAAGTCATGGGCTGAGGATGGTAGAACAAGAAGCTAGAAGGAGTGTCTTCAATCCTTGATGGTCTACTCTAGCTTCCCTTCCCCTCCTCAGAGTTTCTGTTACCTAAATAAATGTTAAGTATGTTACCTAAATTCTGTTAAGTAAATAAATCCTTATTTATTTAAATCCTTAGCCTCAGCTAAACAGGTTTCTCCTAGAGCTGAGCAGGCTAAAAAAGAAATGATGCACCATGCTTTATTTTTCTTCACTGCATTTATGATTATTGGATGTCATGGGTTATATTTATCTGTTAATTTGTTTATTGTGAAACTTACACTAGAATATAAGCTTCATGAAGGAATTTGGTCTGTTTTACTTGTATTTGTCTCAGCCCTAGAGCAGAGGTTGACCAGGTAAGATACTTGAGTGATATTAATATTTTTCAGGTTAGTGAAATATTTTGTGACTTGCTTTTCTCCATGAGAGTAGCTATAGTTTGACCTATTCTTTGTAACAGCATTCTTTGCAACAGGGACATAATACTGCCTTGGTGCCCCGTGATTTTATTTATCTATTCCCTTATAGTCAGAGATTTCAGTTATTTACATCTTTTCCTTTTCTTAAATTACACATACTGTACATACAACTGTGCACACAAGTGAATATTTCTGTAGGACAAACACCCTCCAAAGAGGCTAAATCAGTGTTGTTCCCCACACAGCTAGCATATGACACTAGCCATTACCCTGCATTGTTGGTGAACTGTGTATTAACCAATTTTTATTTCTGCCAGTGAGGGGTTGAGGGTGGGGGGATCATCTCAACAATGGTGATCTCATTTGCATTTTCTTGATTACTCGTGGGGTTGATGATCTTTTCATATGTCTGTCAGACCTTGAATTTTCTCTATTACCCTTCACCTCTATTCAAAGTCTATGCCATTAAAAAATTTGTGGTTGCTCTTCCTATATTAATTTATTGATTTTTTTGTTTATTACGTTGCAAATATGTTTTCTCAGCCTTCCACTGATTTTAAAATGTTATTTATAATGTCTTTTATCAAATTAAGGTTTTAATATTTTATGTAATAAAATTTACCCAGTTTTTTCTTTATGACATCTTGACATCTGGCTGTTGTGTCTTATTTCAAAATGTCTTCCCCATTTAATGATTGTCAATATATCTAATAGTATATTCTTTGAAAAAAATGTTTATTTTTAGTTTTTATGAATACACAATAATTGTACACATTAATGGCATATATGTGATATTTTGATACAAGTATACAATGTATAATGATCAAATCAGGATAGCCGGGATATTCATCACCTCAAACATTTATCATTTCTTTGTATTGGAAACATACCGAATCTACTTCGCTAGTATAACATACATTATTGTTAACTATAGGTGCTCCTCCCTTCTGTAATAACTGTAGTTTTGTACCCATGAACCAACCTGTTTTTATCCCCTTTCTCCCACACACTCTTCCCAGCTTCTGGTCTCTATCATTCTACACTGCACCTATATGAGAGCAACATTTTTAACTTCCACGAGGGCGAGAACATGCAATAATTGTCTCTCTTGCCTTATTTCTTATTTGTCTTTCTAGCTTATTTTGCTTAACAAATGTCCTCCAGTTCCATCCATGTTGTTACAAATGACAGGATTTTATTCTTTTTTTATGGCTGAATAATATCCTGTTGTGTATATGTACCACTTTTTTTTTGTTTCTTTTTCTTTTTGCGACTGAGTCTCACTCTGTCGCCCAGGCTGGAGTGCAGTGATGTCATCTTGGCTCATCGCAACCTCCACCTCCCAGGTTCAAGCGATTCTCTTGCCTCAGCCTTCTGCCACATTTTCTTTATCCATTCATCCACTAATGGACACTTAGGTTGAATCTATATCTTGGCTATTGTGAATAGTGCTACAATAAACATAGGAGTGCAGACATCTCTATGATATACTGATTTTCTTTCTTTTGGATATATGCCCAGCAATGAGATTGCTGGATCTTACGGCAGTTCTATTTTTTAGTTGTTTTGAGGAACTTCTATACTGTTACTCCTAGTGACTGTACTAATTTACACTGCCACCAACAGTGTGTGAGGGTTCCTCTTTCTTCATATCCTCACCAGCATCCATTATTATTAGTCTTTTTGTTCTTTTTGTTTGTTTGTCTGTTTTTGTTCCTGCTTGAAAGTCTCTCACGATCAAGGTAGACTATAATATACATGATGGATTCATCATATGTATTATATATTTTACCCTGTCATGGAAGAACAATTACTCAAAATTCTTCAAAAGTAAGCCACTGTTAAATAGATTGTCCATTAAAATGAGTACAGAGAAAGTATTTGATTTTTGTTCTTATCAAAAGTGAGTAGGACATTAAGAATCACTTCAATGCTTCTTTAACAAATTACCTATCATTAACTAGAAATGATCCATCAAGTCTATGATTTAAACTTTTGAGAAAGTTTAGACTTTTGAACAGAGGCATTTAAGATCCTTATGAATGTGGTTTCAATTTTCAAATGGAAAGTGCAGATAAAATAAAATGTACATATGATTTTTTGAACAAAAGCTTGAAATTTCATTATTTCTGTGGACCATTTGTATTTTATGGTCAAATCAGCATCTCTAAGATCCACTTGCTAATTAAGAGTGAATATTAGAGAAACAGATGATGACAATTTAAAAAGAGATATACTTTATGCTAAAAGATATATATTTTTATGTAAACATATTTTTAAATATTTTATATTTTTTCCTCCAAGAAAAAAAGAGTCAATTCAATCATGTTCAACAAGTATTTATTTTAAAAACATCTTTTACTTTATTTCAACTCTTCTGACCATTCTTAACAATATTTTGAAACAAAAGTGATCAAAATGACCAAACAAATAAAATAAACACATCTGTTGGCTTCTCTTGTTTTCCTAGCACTCAGAGCCAATGTAGGAAGGCTCTAGTCCAGTTTTTGAAACTGGTTTAGTTCTCCCTTGCTGCACTCAGGGTTTAAGAGTTGAAAATTACATTGAACCTCCCAGGATGAAGATTTGACTTCATGAATATACCCATAGTAATCTTGTAGCAAAAGCTAAACAAAAGAACGATGTGGCCCCTCAACCCCCTCTCCTTTTTCCTTGCCTTTGTTTTTCATTGTAATTACCATAGGAAAGGAAGCTTTGGAAAAACAGAAGAAAGAGAGGAGCAGATGAAAGAGTAGATAAAACTCCAACGTCTGCTCGGCCATAAAGCCTGCCAGAAAAGAACTTGGAGAACAAAAGTAGAAAATTCCTTAGAGGAAAAGAAGTATGTAAGGGAATGAGGATGAATGTAAGGAAAGGCACTGAGAAGATTTTTTTAAAAAATTTAAATATAACGCCGGGCACGGTAGCTCACGCCTATAATCTCAACACTTTGGGAGGTTGAGGCAGGCAGATCACTTGAGGTCTGGAGTCTGAGACCAGCCTGGCCAACATGGTGAAAACCCATCTCTATTAAAAATACAAAAATTAGCCAAGTGTGGTGGTGCACATCCATAATCCCAGCTATTCAGGAGGCTGAGGCAGGAGAATTGCTTGAACCCGGGAGGCTGGGGTTGCAGTGAGCCGAGATTGTGCCACTGCACTCCAGCCTGCCTGACAGAGAGAGACTCTGTCTCAAAAATAAATGAATAAATACATAAATAGAAATAAAAAATAAAAATAAATTTAAATATATAGACCTAAGTCAAGTATTTCTTTCCATCACAGTAGAGGGGTATCTACTGAAACTTGAAAATACAGAATGATCCTGGAAAGTGATAAAGTGGTCACATTTTTTTTCATTAAGGATCCTGGAATTTAGTTGGCAAAGTCATTGAAACACTCCTGACCTTTCTCTTCTCCATTTTTATCACTACTATTCTTTCTGCCACCTCATTTCAATACTATAAGCCATATCTACTCAGATAATCAAAATAGTTCAGGAAACCAAGAAGCTTTTGAATTTTTCTCTCCAAGTGAAAGGATATTCCCCAGGGGTTAGATTTTATAATCCAAAATGGAGGGGGAGATCCAGCAAGTCTGTCTTAATGAAATGTAGGCAGCATGAAAATTCATGGCATTCCATCACTCTAAAACTTGAACTCATCCACCAAAGCTACAATAATTAGAAAAAATTATATTGACTTTTAAAAATTCCACTTTTGATTTTTGTCTGCCAATATCAAGAATTCTCCTTGGAAATAAACTGATTACTAAGCTGAAACCAAATAACTGATTTATTAAGACAGAACTAAGCACAGTGATTTATATGTCCAGAAAGAATTGCATTTTGTGTTGACAAATTACAAAGGCACAGATGTACATAAGGTGACATCTGGACTGGCAGGTGGGAGTCAACATTTTGAACTTATTTTCTTTCCGTTTACCCACTGTTGTCTATTTTTCTTCTCTAGCTTCATTAAACTTCACCAGCTTCAGAAGGTCTGGGAAGGCAGTGCATATATGATGTTCTGAAAGCACACCATCCTATGTAAACAATTGTTTTTGGCAATTCAGAGACTTCAGGGTGGTATTGCATCTTTGTTTTACCCCCAAAATAAAATGTTTAGGCCAAAGTTAGAACAGCACGTGCATTTACTTTCATAACTTGGCATATTCAAACATTACAATGGTACATTTAAAAAAAAGAATTTGATCTTTTTTGCTCTTTCTTTCTTTCTTGGGCCTACACCTTGTCCTAGTTCCATTGTTTTCTCTTTCACAGTACATTTTCATATCTTGGTGTATCTCTTCAGCATCTGTTTCTCCTCAATCATAATTTTCATTCAAGAATAATAACTCTTTGGTCTCTTTGGACATGTTTTGTTCTGACCTCACCTATGAACTTCACCAGGGTACATTGAAGGTTAACAACTCCATTTCTGGAATTCTCTTGGATCCTTTTTGAGGAAAAATGCCAAAGAATATAAACAGGGCTCAAATGTATCTGGGCTCTGCCAAGTCCTTTGAGGACAGCTCCACAGAGCTGTACCTTCTGTCGGCTCCCTTCGGTTCTCACTGTGCCCGGCTTCCCCACGATTCCACATAGGAACTTGCATCTTTTGCTCATGCGGGAAAGGAAACTTTGGATTAATAGAAGTTCCAGAATATTGGTTTATCTAACAACACTCTACCTTGCCCATTAACAGGTAGAAAATTGCTTCTCACTTCACTGAGCTTTCTACCCTCTTCTCTTTTCCATCCCACAGGGTGCTGAATGTTTCCAGTGCTCATTTAAAAATGCTCCCATCAGAGTTACACAAAGAACTTTTCCCACAATTGTTGAAATTGTAGAAAGTTTAGGTGAATGGCATAAGCACTGCTAGAAGTAGTTGGCTGGTTAAGCCGAAATCAAATAACTGATTATTAAGACACCTTCTGGCAGTGCTTTGCCTAAGGGGCACTGGGTCACAGGGTCACTCCATGAACATGCTATCTTTCCTATAACATATGTCAGGCTATTTGCTTCAGCTGTGACTCCTTCTGTTGCAGTAGGCAGTAAACCCAATCCAAAGTGGCTTAAGCAAAAAGAGACTTCATTGGCTTGTATAATTGAGAAGCTCAGAGGTGGTGCTGAATGTGGAGCTCAAAGGCTGCTATATGGCCATCGTTTCTCTCTATACATCTGTTGGCTTTTGTTTCCTGAATGTCTTCTCTCCAGGAGTGCTGGCTCATTCATAGGTGGGCTGTCCCCATCAAACTCATGAGATGGCTGCAGAGGCTCCAGAACGTGTATCTTCTCAGCTTTATTTGCACAGGGGTCACTGAAGTCAGATATTTGACAGTAGAAAGATGAGCCTCATGAAAATGGACTTGCTGTGTATTGAGAAAAAGAAGCAGTCCTGGAGATCTGATATATTCTTTACCCGGAAACCCCTGCAAAATCCTCATTGTTCTCTGTTGCCATTGCTGATGCTTGGTAACAAAACTTTGCTTCATATCAAGCAGTTTTCATCCTCCCTCCACCAATTGCTTTGAGGGAGGCTAGATTCAGCCCCAACTCCTACACTGAATTCAAGTTCACCTTAGACTCTCATGGTAGCCTCTTTCCTCTTGACTATGATTGATCAGGCAAGAACATATGACACAATTCTGGCCAAGGAGATGTGAGAGGAAGCCAGCTGAAGGCTTTTGAGAAGTGTCTCCTTGCTCTTGAGAAGCAATACACAGGAAAAGATGGCCTTTTCTTCTAGTTGTTGTTGTCTAGACATGATGCCAGCAGCTACTGGTAGCCATAGGAGAATTAGCCCAAAGATCAAGGACTAAGCTGATGTGCTGGGAATGGCATGGCAGAAAGAAGGAAGGAACAAAGGGCTTTGATGACACTGAGGAGCTGCTGTATTAACCAACTCTGGAGCCTTTGGACTTCTTGTGATGTGAGACAATAAATTATTCTTATTGATTAAACTATGTTATGTTGAGTTTTCTGGTTTAAAGGGAATTTGATCTTTTGCTGTTTCATCTCTTGGCCTACACGTTTTGTTTTGGCCTGAACTCTGTAACTGTTGTTTTCTTTTTTACAGTGCATTCAGCTGAAAGCATCTTAAAAGATACTGTCTCATCGGCTCTAGCTGGGTCACATCCCATTCACTGTGGGGATGTGATGTGTGATGGGACTTAGGCTAGATGATCCAGTAACCTTCTGCAGTGAGATGGGCTCATCCCATCTGACTTCACGGGCAGAGTGTGGAGAAAAAGGAACATCTACTGAGAAATGAGGGTATGATTTCTATAAAACAGTGAAATATATGCTGTGAAACAAACATATCAGATGTCTAATACTTTGTCCTTTTGAATGTGTCTTACAGAATGGCCTCAAATTGTGAGTACAGTGGGTAAGAAGTAGGCCGTCTCTTACTTCGTCTGGTAGCTCGGTAAACATAACTGTGGAGGTGTTTTAGACCACAGGTAGATCTGCTATGCCATTGACTCATCTAAATAGACTATGAAAACTTTTCCTGAGTTAGGCTCTCATATCTCTAGCTTTGGAACACAAGCCATTTTGGGGTCATAGCAAAAGACAGTGCGACCCATAGCCAAGACAGACAAAACTGAGTGTTTTACTCAGTTGCCAGATGATCCAGGGTTTCCTAAGAATACTAGAAAAAGCAGGCAGCGATTTAAGCAGCATGTGCCATCCCTCAGGCCCCAAGGTTTTCTGGCACCCTTTTGTCATACTCCCTGAGGTTCAGTTGGTCTCAT
Source organism: Colobus angolensis palliatus (assembly GCF_000951035.1). Classification (NCBI taxonomy): domain Eukaryota; kingdom Metazoa; phylum Chordata; class Mammalia; order Primates; family Cercopithecidae; genus Colobus; species Colobus angolensis. Next base: position 1,372,001 of record NW_012111031.1, read on the forward strand.
GGCTCTGACTCAGCGTGGTATGTAGAAGTGTGGGGCCTCAGGTCAGCCTGTGTCTAGTGATTTCAATTCTGCTGTTGGCTGCAATTCCATCTGTCAAGAAAGTTTTGCAGTCAGCCATTTGATAGTGGAAGGGTTAGCCCATGAAACTGAATTTCCTGTGTATCTGGAAAGAGAGGCAGCCCTGGAGATCTGACATGCTCTGTGAAAATTAGGGGTTCATTTTTGCTATTGCTGGTTAGTCTCTGCTAAACCTAATATATTTCAACATTTGAGGATTTTTTTAGAAAAGAAAAATTTTTCTATTTTTTCTTATGAACTTAAGTAACTTCATGGCAAGAAAATCTAATCAACATTAAACTATTTATTTCCTTCCAAAGTAATTTCCTCTCTGTCAATGCACAGACATGCATTTTTACTTAGTTATAATTAGTGTGAACATACTCGTTTTTGTTTAAGAAAGGTTTTCTTTACCTTGGCATTCAGATTTGTTTTCATAGGCGAAGCAAGCACTGGGAAGGAGAAGGAACCTTTGCTGGCAAGTTGGGAGGATTATATGGGGTCATACTATCTCAGAGTTAAAGAAACCTTAAAGGACCCCACATCCCTCTCCATATCTCTTCTGATGATCCTTTTGTACTCACAGACTAACCAGCGTGGCCTTTTCACTCAAAGGCCTCTCCAGGTCTCCACAGCACCAAGGGTGCAGTCTGGCTCCTAAAGGAGGAATGAAATTCCATCCTCAGGTCTGCCAGGGCCCACCTATCTGTCATGGGCATGCACCATGACTCCGGCTTTACTGGGCTGTTGGGCTGTCTAATGGTTTTCCTTGCAGAAAGCAAGCAGGAACAGTGCTGCTCTGGACTGGTTTTCCATACCATTTCTCTCAAATATCTTCTATTTTCTTAAGTGTGATCACACACCCATGGTTTCCAATCTATCAAAGCATAACATTGCCAATCGCTTTTTTCTAAGTTAAGGAAGCAGCCATGTTGGGTTTAATTAAAAACAGCAATTATTTGTACAGCTGTCCCTAAGTTCATGGCTCATAAAAGGATTAACTTCAGCCTTGCTGCCTAAGTCTTTTGGGAGTGTCACAAAAAACATTTAGGCTTTTCTGGGCAGTGCCAGGTCTGGGCCTTGAGGCTTGCTGATGCTAGTTCAGCCACCAGGCTCTCGGTGCTCAAGTGGCATCGAACAAAGCAGAGAAGAGCAGAACTTCTAGATACACAACTCCTCCTTCTTTTGTTTGGCGGATGCAAGGCCTTGAAGGCTGCTTCAATAAGTTTCTGAAAATTCCCCTCGGGTTGGGAAAGGCACAGTCTTCCTTTTGCAAGTTTTTCTAGAGCTCTTCGTACTTTCGCCCCAGGGTGGGTCTGTTGCACCCCCACCTCCCAGACCTCAGTGGTCACTGGCAGGCGTCCTTCGAAGGAGGTGGGGGCGGGGTATCCCCGCCGATAGATGCGCCCGCACAAAGCAGCACGTTTTCTCATCAAAGCCCTGGAGAGAGGGAAGAACGAGCACTCAGCATTTCGCTGATTTTCAAGTGCACACGGAGCAGCGCGTCAGGCAGTTTGGGTCAGAACGCGCCTGATTCGGACTTCGGGCGAAGGCAGAGGCCAGCACGGGTCACCGATTCAGAGCCAGGGGCGGGGCCGACCACACACGCTGTAAGACCCCGAGGCCGAGGAGCCGCGGGTTAGAAAATGTGACCCTGGCGACCCCAACGCCCCCGCCTCCCTCGCTGCTGCTCCACCTGCACGCGGAGCGCGCCGAGCCGCCGGCGGAGGCGATGGCCAGCCCCGCGCCCTTAGTGGCCTCCATCAGCCACCAAATGGTGGCTCTGCAGACCTTGCAGCTGCTGCAGCAGGAGTGGGGCTGGGGGGACGGTCCAGGCGCCCCCGGGAACCCGCGCGACCCGGACCACGTGTCCACCGCTCCAGCCCGTCGCTCAGGCCCGCCGCGGGCCCGGCCAGGGCCCTGGCGCGAGGAGCGGGGCGGGGGCGTGGGGACCAGGAATCGGGGGACCGCAGCCCGGACGAGCTCCCCAGAGGAGGAGGCAGTGCGGGGCGCTGAGGGGGGCGCCGAATTGCTGCCCTTCCCCCGGGACCGCGGGCCCTGCACCCTGGCCCGGATGGCGATGCGCAGCGCGCTAGCCCGCGTGGTGGACTCGACTTCGGAGCTGGTTAGCGTGGAGCAGACGCTGCTGGGGCCCCTCCAGCAGGAGCGGTCCTTTCCCATCCACCTGAAGGTGAGTCTGGCCCCCGCCATCCCCTCTGACGTGCAGGGCAACCCCCCGTCCTCCAAGGGTGGGGCTGCTGGGATGGCGGTGGGTTGATCGCAGGATCCCAAACACTGCTGCCCACTGTGATTCAGCCCCGGTGGGAGAAGGAAGGGGGCGGGGGACACGCTGGGGACTCAGCAGGAGGGGCAGGGATCCCCAGACCCACCTGAGGCCCGCCTGGCTGGCACAACCGAGATGTGGGGACTGCGTTGCCAAAATCTCCCCCTGAAACTCCTTCCTCTCTCACAGAAATCAGCTTCCTGCGCTGGAAAGGCCCTTTCCACACGTGCAGCTTGTAGGGATAGAGGACAGCTCCCCCCACCCACTTTCCAAATTAATAACGCTTCCTCCAGAGCCTTAAATACACTTACTAAGTCCTTTCTGCCTTTTGTATGATGAAATCATCTACATTTAAAGTTCCTTCACATTCATGAATCACTATTATTTTTTGCATAAATCCAATTCCCCACAGAGCTAAGGGGTCTTACAGAGTCAACCTAAATTATCATAAAGGGAGGTGAGAGCCGGGTGGGTCCCGGGTGTTAAAGCGTGAATACTAATGCTAAACTCTTGCTAAGTCACCCAGCTCATGTAGGTAGGGCACATTTCCTCTTAAGGTACCAAACTGTGGTAGCCAATTTAGCTTGGGAACGGAGCAGCTGTCTCCCAGGCTGAGTGAGATTGCGGAAATCTGGGGGTCTGGGTTTCCGTCCTGGACTTGCCATTAACTAACCTAATTGGTTTAAGGTCACAGATCTCTCTGAGACATTCTGGCTTTCAGATTTTGACCAGGAGCATTGCTGTATTGATTCCCCTGGGGCATCTAGCAGAAGGGAGTCGGGAGGAGAGCTTAGAATATGTCTCAAGAGTTGCTATTCTGTACAAGCCAAGGTTTGGAAAAAGTTGCTATATATTAAGTTGCACTATACACTGTAAAAGATTTATTTAAAATCAAACATAATAAAGCCTATTATATACCCAAATAGGTATTGTTTTTCTACATTGGGGTTTCTCAATCTCTGTACTATTCACATTCTGACCTGGCTAATTCTTTGTTGTCAGGGGTTGTCCTGTGTATGATGTTTAAGCATCATCTCTCGCCTCGGCCTGTTAGGCGCCAGCAGCATATTCCTCGCTGCGAGTTGATACAGCCAAAAATGTCTCCAGACGCTGCCAAAGGTGGTGGGGGTGGTGGGGTGGGAGGCAAGATGAGAAGCACTCCTACACTCACTTTAGAAAGTTAGAAAATGAGGCTGCATTTTACCAAATGCTCTCCAATGTAAGATGTACTTTTTCTTTTTTTTGGTATCACCAAAATTGTTTTTAATCCTGTCATTAAACTATGATACACCATTGATTATAAGTTACATGCTAATCTAAGCGTTTTTTTTTTTTTTTTTTTTTTTGAGACAAGGTCTACCTGTGTTGCCAAGGCTGCAGTGTGGTAGCCATTCACAGGTGCAATCGTAACACTACCGCCTCAAGCCCTGGGCTCAAGTGATCCTCCCACCTCAGCCTCCTGAGTAGCTGCAACTACAAATATGTGCCACCACATCTGGCCTATTTCAGGGACTTTTTTAAAAATGTGAATAAAAGTGCATTTTTAAATAGATGAAATATGAACTTGTGATGTCAGTAACACATACAGGGCATAGATAAGGCTGGCAAAAAGAGAGACTGATAATCAGTTTTACCTAAGGTGACCCTGGAAGGCTTCTCAGAGGAGGCAGCCTTTAAAAAAAAAGTACATATTATTTCCCAGACATTAAAGGGAAAAATATTTCAGGGGAATCCTTTGGTCAAGGCCCAGCAGCACTGAAAGGCTCTGGAGGAATGACAGTTAAGTTCAATATGGCAGAAGGCAAAAACTGATGCTGGAGACACAAATGGGGGCCAGTTAGGGAAAGGCCTGTGTGTCATGCTGAGGACCTTGGATTGTCTTGCAAGCAGAGGGTAGGTAGATCACAGAAGCCTGGATCAATCACAGAAGGGTAGGTTTCCATTTGAAAGTCAGGTCAGAAGACAATTTTCTAAGGGCTTGACCCAACTCAGTGGCAATGGACTAAGCCCCATGTCCTCTGCTCTGGAAGCAGTCCACTATAAACTATGCCATTTTAGTTTAATGCCACAGTCACTTCTACTTGGAAATCCTTTTGGCCGTTTCTAACTGACTTTTGATTCTAAACATTTTCCATCCTCCTCAAGCCTTCTTCATCCAAACCTCAACCCTCTCACACCTTTTTTGAGAAAATAGAGGCCAGTGGACACAAATATCTTTCTATCTAAAACATTGCATTGCTACTCATCTTCATTTTTGTCTCTAAAATTTAAATGCTGCCCCCTATCCCCACGTATATTCATGTTAATTCCACTGGAGCAAATCTTTCACTTGCTCCTGGACCTGTTTCTATCAATTTTCTCTCTCCTTACATTTTCTACTGTCCTGTCTCTGCTGACACTCTTGGTCCATAACACTCTTTACCTACCCACCCCTTGAATCCCATCCTTCCCTTCCTTGTCATGAGCAAACTTTGAAAACATTTAGATGTATTGCTACCACTTTCTAGAAGTATACAGCTACTGGAGTCTGCTGTTCACCCACAGGGGGGATAATGAGTTTTAGGGCCCCTGGAAACAGTCAGGGCTTTCAAGAGAGAAGCAGAGAGCAGTTTCTCTGTATGATTTGTTCCCTTGGCAGCACCTAGGAATTTTGTTTGATTTGCTGTTTGCAGAACAGGTAATATCTCCGTTTGGTTTGTAGATTAATGATTACACAGCACTTAGACTTGAGGAGATGGCATTCTGTCTTTCCAGGGGGCTGGTTATGCAGACTTAGCTTCCTTAATACTAGTGTTCATTCAAATGACTTGGAAGGATGTTTTGTATATTTTTAAATCAGGAACATACAGATTTTGTACAATAGAATGATTTCAGAAATCCCTGCAGGAGGAATTCTGTGAATGGAAATAACTACTGTGTATCATTTAGAAGTACGTGGGAACCTCTCCAACATCAGATCTCTTTGGTGTTGTTACTTGCCACAGAAGGTAGGAGGGAGATTCACTTGAACTAAAGCCCATGGCGCAGATGATGGGCTTTAGAAATCCTGCAGTGGAGACAGCATAGCACAGTAGTCATGTCCCACGGAGCATTTCAAACCTACTCTGCCACTTCCTGCATTGGTCCTTGGGTAAGTTATTTAGCCTTTCTGTCCCTCAGTTTCCTCCCTGTATAGTGAGGATAATGGTATCTAACCTAAAGGGTTACTGAGATCATGCATTTAGTCAGTGGCTTCCCAAAGTTAGTCTCCATCTCTCTGAGTTATTATGATTATCATTATTATTACTGTTAACAGATTGATGCCTCATGAATTCTTATTGACTTATTTTTGTGAATTCTATCCTTCATATTGATGAATATGATCCATTAACTCTGTGTCTATTTTCCTGGAACTATTGACAAAAGCAGACTTAGGATGATCCAAAGAGATTTCTAGGAAGCCTACACTATCTAGAGGTCAGCTTTAGCCTAATGCCTAGTGACAGGCTTAGAGGTGTCACCAGTGAGTGACTCACTGATCAATCCACCAGAAGTTTAAGGCAGTGAAATTTGCAGGCCTGAAGGCAGAAAAATTCTCACCACAATGATAACAGACATTTTAAAATAGAATTTTACTCTTTAATTAAAGAAACCAACACAATATTCCTTTGAACACTTAGAAATCATCATACACATGCAGTGAGTTTCTTCATGGTGGATGAAAAATGCTTAACAGTACCGAATCTTATTAAATTTGGTGCAGAGGCTAGATTTAACCAGCTTAACAAACATTTATAACAGGAGGAAACCGAGGCTTGGAGGAATTGAGGACTTTGCTTAAGACCCTGCAGCTAAGAAGCGATGGGTTTTATCTAACTTATTCTCCTACATCACAGTGTTGCCCTTAGGGGCGTTATGAACATCATGCTGAAATTGTGTACATGAGAGATCTTAGGGGCGATAGTCGTACATGCTGTGCACTGTGTACACTGCTTGGACTACAACAGTCACATTGTAGCCAGCGGAGCTGCCATAGCAAAATACCACAGACGGGGTGACTTAAATAACAGACATTTATATTCTCCCTGTTCTGGAGGTTGGAAGTCCAAAATCACGGTGCCAACAAATTCCATTTCTAGTAAGAGCTTCCTTCCTGGCTTGCAGACAGCTGCCTTCTTGCTGCGTCCTCACATGGCCCATCCGCAGTGCGTGTAGGCAGAGAGAGAAAGCTTTGCATGTCTTTGGTGTCTCTTATAAGAACACCAGTCTCATCAGAGTTGAGCCGCTTTATAACTTCATTTTACCTTAATTGCCTCGCTAAGACCCTGTCTCCAAATACAGTCACATTGGGGGTTGAGCATGTGAATGAGGGGACCACACAGTTTAGTCCATAACGCTGAATGATCTCTGCACCTCCTTCCATCGTGGCCGCCTGATATAGTGACAGAAAGCACTAGGTAAAATCAGGAAATCACCATCAAACTAGTAATACTAGCAGGAATGCCTTCAACATTTGCCACCCGAAGGGAGCATAGACGCGTGCAGGACACCAGGAGGAAGCTAGTCTAGGATTTTTTGAACTGCTGAAAATGACTAATTCACATAAGGACCGTTAGCCAAGCCAATTATGAGTTACTCTGATTGAGTTTTGTCTATCTTCCTTTGAGAATTAAAAACATTTACAGTTTCCAAGAGTTCTGTTCTGAAGCAAGTTTCATGGAAATTGTGGCCAAAGCTAACTTTCAGAGGCAGAAGAATGTTTTTGCCCTTGTAGATGAAACCTGCCTGTGAGCTCACCCGTTTCAATGAGCGCATTATTATTCCCGCATGTTTGATAGTCCTTGCTGGTTTTCTCATTCTGTGGTGCAAGAGCAGCAGTCGTAAAACTGCTGGCTTTGGCTTCACAGTCATTGCAAACTGCAAGTATGAATATTGACTTGTTCAGAGGAATACATTGATGATGAATGCTTTTTTTGCCCATAGGTAAAAAAAATAATAATAAGCAAATCTTTCACTTGCCCCTGGAGCTGTTTCTATCAACTTTCTCTCTCCTTATATTTTCTACTGCCCCCTCTCTGCTGACCCTTTTGGTTCATAAACATGCTCAAAGCTTTCTCTATGTAGCCAGCCCCGTGAGGCCCCATACTTCCCTTCCTTGTCATTAGCAAACTTTGAAAACTGAATGTGCCGCTGCCACTTTCCAGAAGTATCTATATTTGGTAATAGCAAGAATAGAATTCACAAAAATAACAGTCAGTAAGAATTCATGAGGCATCAACCTTTTAACAGTAATAATAATAAAATAATAATCAAATCTTTTTCCCATTGGGGAAAAAAGCACTCATCATCATCTTCCTCTGAACAAGTGAAACTAGCTTCTGCAAGTTTGAGAATTGTGTCTTCAAAGACTACTAACATACTATTGAAGACATAAATGCTCACGGTTATATAATCAGTAGCCATAGCCAAGGTGGTGCTCATTATCTGTGACAAAATCATGCTTTTATGTTAGAAAAAAGGTGCAGTGATGAGTCACAGAATTTCTGTTATTCTCTCCCCCTAACCCATGGATAAGGTGACTGCTCTAGAAGTAGCTTATGTATAACTTTGCAATTTCTTATAATATGAATGATATGAAAATCAGCACCTAAAAGCTTTCTGAAATGAACATTTGGGGAAAGATACTTCGGGAAAGGCCTAAAACAAAACTACTTATGTTTGACATCTTGGTGAAAATGTTACAGTGTTTTATTCTACAATTTTTGGGTTTGCCTGGTGAGCACCCCTGAATCAAGTGCTTATACCCCTCACAAAAGTGCTTTTGACTGGATTTTCAACTGGAAATGCTGCTGTACCCAAAGCAAATGCATCAGGATCCTTAGTTATTTGTGAGCATTTCCAGTGGGTCTACCACAAGTAAAAATGTTTAATTTCCTGTGGATGATAGACTTTTTAATGGTGACTGGCTAATACTTTGGTTCTTCATTGGGTGTTTTATTAATACACAGTTACACATCTATTGAGACTGACCTTGGGTTCAGGTGATGGATGACTGCTCTGGGCCCTGTGATTTGTAGTTCAAAGCCAGATGTTGATGAACCAAATGAAGTTGGGGCAAATCGTGATTCATGATACTATGTTTTCCACAACATCCCAGTAAAACAGAAAAAGTCACTCCCCTTTTATGTAGACATCCAGTGTAGAGGGTGCTAATGGGTCTGGAGAAGGGATTTGTATTCTTTTGTTGGGCCCAGCACTGGACTGCTTTAGTGGAGAGCAACCTGCTGGCCAGGGAGAAGTTTATTAAGGACAGGCCTCAACATAGACTTCTTCCTTCTTTACTTCTTTCCTTTCTCTCTTTCTTTTTTCTTTCCTTTTTTTTTTTTTTTCCTTTTCTGAGACGGAGTCTCGCTCTGTCACCCAGGCTGGAGTGCAGTGGCACCATCTCGGCTCACTGCAAGCTCTGCCTCTCAGGTTCAAGCCATTCTCCTGCCTTAGCCTCCCGAGTAGCTGGGACTACAGGCGTCTGCCACCATGCCTGGCTAATTTTTTTGCATTTTTAGTAGAGATGGGGTTTCACTGTGTTAGCCAGGATGGTCTTGATCTCCTGACCTCGGGCGGATCAGCCTCCCAAAGTGCTGGGATTACAGGCGTGAGCCACCGCATCTGGCTTCTTTTTTTCTTTCTTCTCTCTGTCTCTTTCTTCTTCTCCTCTCTCTTTCCTTCTCTTTCTTCTCTTCTGTTCTCTTTCTCTCTGCCCTCCCATCCCCAACTCTCCATCTGTTTCTTTCATGCTCTCTGTAGAGGACATGAAGCCTTCAGGGAGAGCTAGAGGGGGAAACGTGAGAAGAAACAAGCTTGTGGAGGCCAGTGTAAGAGAATAAAACTCAAGGTACCTCAAGACGTGACTCTTTTGAAAAGAGCCAACTTGCTGTAAAGCCGGTGGTTGAGTACGAACTGATTTACAATTTACCTAGATTTAGAAGTGATTTTGAAGGTGACATGGTAGGAGAAAAAAGCACAATCCATGTGGATTGTTTAAATGTTATCTGCATTTTAGAGCCGATTAAGTCATGTTGGGTTTTTGACTTTATTATCCACTGGCATTGGTTTCGGAAAACAGGCTTTCAAATGGACTCATGCTGCTAGATTCTTTTTGTCTTCAAGACTTCAGTTATGATGAGAGTGTTTATTTTCAGTACCAAGCTTTAAAAAAAGGCTTAGCTTGTCTTTCCTTTTAAGACTTTGCAGGTGCATTTTCAGTTGCTCAAGAATTCCAGATGTGTGCATTCCTAATAAATGCACAATGCGGAATGCAGAAAAGTACACGGTGTGGCGGTTTTTCCGAGAGACCTCCCTCACAGCGGGTAGGAGAGAACAGAGCTGAGGAAAGGAGACCTCCAGCTGGGCGGTCTCTGATTAGCTCAGTGGTTTGTAGTTCTCCTTGAAGAGGTCCTTCACATCCCTTGTAATTTGTACTCCTTGGTATTTTATTCTCTTTGTAGCAATTGTGAATGGGAGTTTTCTCATGATTTGGCTCTCTATTTGTCTATTATTGGCGTATAGGAATGCTTGTGATTTTTGCACATTGATTTTGTATCCTGAGACTGCTGAAGTTGCTTATCAGCTTAAGGAGATTTTGGGCTGTGACGATGGGGTTTTCTGAATATACAATAATGTCATCTGCAATTCTACATGGGGTGTAGAAGATTCCATGCCTTGAATATCTTTCGAATAGCCAAGCCCTCTCAATTACGCTGCAGGGAGGAGGGATGGGCCAACAGGCCAGTCTTCCATTTGGATGCGATCCTTGCCAATTTTTGAGTTTCGTACCACTCATAACACTCAGTCAACCTTAAGAAAAATAGTGTGAAGATGGCCAAAAAAGAAATATGAAACGATTCACCTGTAGGCATTTTGTTCTATCCCAAAACTGGTTTAGTGCTTCTCCTGCTTGCTTCCAAGAAGCCCCTGTCACCCTGCCGGAGCAGCTACAGCTCTATAATTCCTGCCAGTCTTGTCTCTCACACCACATGGCCGAGCTTGGCTCTGTAAGTTATTACTGTACCTGGCATCATTTGGGATCTGGGGTGAGTCTGATGAATGTTTGAGTTCTGAAATAGAGGAGTTAATTTTTTAATTATACTTTAAGTTCTGTGCAGAACGTGTAGGTTTGTTACACAGGTATACGTGTGCCATGGTGGTTTGCTGCACCCATCAACCCATCATCTACATTAGGTATTTCTTCTAATGCTATCCCTCCCCTAGTCCACCACCCCCCTGCAGGCCCCGGTATGTGATATTCCCCTCCCTGTGTACATGTGCTCTCATTCTTCAGCTCCCACTTATGAGTGAGACCATGCAGTGTTTGGTTTTCTGTTTCTGTGTTAGTTTGCTGACAATGATGGCTTCATCCATGTCCCTGCAAAGGACATGAACTCAACCTTTTTAATGGCTGCATAGTATTCCATGGTGTGTATGTGCCACATTTTCTTTATCTAGTCTATGATTGATGGGCATTTGGGTTGGTTCCAAGTCTTTGCTATTGTGAAGAGTGCTGCAATAAACATATGCATGCAGGTGTCTTTATAGTAGAATGACTTATAATCCTTTGGGTCCATACCCAGTGATAGGATTGCTGGGTCTAATGGTATTTCTAGTTCTAGATCCTTGAGGAATCGCCACACTGTCTTTCACAATGGTTGAACTAATTTACACTCCCACCAACAGTGTAAAAGCATTCCTATTTCTCCACATACTCTCCAGCATCTGTGTTTCCTGACTTTTTAATGATCTCCGTTCTAACTGGCATGAGATGGTATCTCATTATGGTTTTGATTTGCACTTCTCGAATGACCAGTGATGATTAGCTTTTTTTTTCGTATGTTTGCTGGCCACACAAATGTCTTCTTTTGAGAAGTGTCTGTTCATATCCTTTGCCCACTTTTTGATGGGGTTGTTTTTTTCTTGTAAATTTGTTTAAATTCCTTGTAGATTCTGGATATTAGCCCTTTTTCAGATGGATAGATTGCAAAAATTTTCTCCCATTCTGTAGGTTGCCTGTTCACTCTGATGATAGTTTCTTTTGCTGTGCATAAGCCTTTAGTTTAATTAGATCCTATTTATCAATTTTGGCTTTTGTTGCCATTGCTTTTGGTGTTTTACTCATGAAATCTTTGCTCATGTCTATGTCCTGAATGGTATCGCCTAGGTTTCCTTCTAGGGTTTTTATGGTTTTAGGTCTTACATTTAAGTCTTTAATCTATCTCGAGTTAATTTTTGTATAAGGTATAAGGAAGGGGTCCAGT
>NW_012111031.1:1388145-1412055 GCF_000951035.1 Colobus angolensis palliatus
GTTGCTTATCAGCTTAAGGAGATTTTGGGCTGAGACGATGGGGTTTTCTGAATATACAATAATGTCATCTGCAAACAGAGACAATTTGACTTCCTCTCTTCCTGTTTGAATATGCTTTATTTCATTCTCTTGCCTGATTGCCCTGGCCAGAACTTCCAATACTATGTTGAATAGGAGTGGTGAGAGAGGGTGTCCTTGTCTTGTGCTGGTTTTTCAAAGGGAATGCTTCCAGCTTTTGTCCATTCAGTATGATATTGGCTGTGGGTTTGTCATAAATAGTTCTATTACTTTGAGATATGTTTCATCAATACCTAGTTTCTTAAGAGTTTTTAGCATGAAGGCTGTTGAATTTTATCAAAGGCCTTTTCTGCATCTATTGAGATAATCATGTGGTTTTTGTCATTGGTTCTGTTTATGTATGAATTACATTTATTGATTTGCATATGTTGAACACTCCTCAGCAAATGCAAAAGAATGGAAATCATAACAAACAGTCTCTCGGACCACAGTGCAATCAAATTAGAACTCAGGATTAAGAAACTCACTCAAAACCACACAACTACATGGGAACTGAACAACCTATTCCTGAATGACTATTGGATAAATAACAAAATTAAGGCAGAAATAAATAAGTTCTTTGAAACTAATGGGAACAAAGATACAACATACCAGGATCTCTGGGACACAGCTAAAGTAGTATTTAGAGGGAAATTTATAGCACTAAATGCCCACAGGAGAAAATGGGAAAGATCTAATATTGACACCCTAATATCACAATTAGAAGAACCAGAGAAGCAAGGGCAAACAAATTCAAAAGCTAGCATACAAGGTATAGAATGAGTCAAGCTTGCAGTCTGGTGCCGAGTAGGTGCTCAGGCGTGTAGGCCAGACCAGTGTTCTTCAAAACAATGAATAACTACAATTAGAGCAAAACTGAAGGAGATAGAGACATGAAAAACCATTCAAAAAAATCAGTGAATCCAGGAGCTGGTTTTTTGAAAAGATTAACAAAATAGATAGACTGCTAGTCAGATTAATAAAGGAGAACAGAGAGAATAATCAAATAAATACAATAAAAATGATAAAGGGAATATCACCACGAATCCCACAGAAATGCAAACTTCCATCAGAGAATACTATAAACACCTCTGTGCAAATAAGCTAGAAATTCTAGAAGAAATAGATAAATTCCTGGACACATATACCCTCCCAAGACTAAACCAGGAAGAAGTTGAATCCCTGAATAGACCAATATCAAGTTCTGAAATTGAGGCAGTAATGAATAGCCTACCAACTAAAAAAAGCCCAGGACCAGACGGATTCACAGCCGAATTCTACCAGAGGTACAAAGAGGAGCTGGTACCATTCCTTCTGTAACTATTCCAAATAGTAGAAAAAGAGGGACTCCTGCCTAACTCATTTTATGAGGCCAGCATCATCCTGATACCAAAACCTGGCAGAGACATAAGAAAAAAAGAAACTTTCAGGCCAATATTCCTGATGAACATCGACACAAAAATCCTCAATAAAATACTGGCAAACTGAATCCAGTAGCACATCAAAAAGCTTATCCACCGTGATCAATTCAGCTTCATCCCTGGGAGAAGTTAATTTTAACTCTGTCACTAACTTGCTGTGTTACTTAGCTATATCATGTACTCTCCCCAAGCCACATTTCTTTTCATCTGTCATGGATTGTGATGAGCACTGAGTGAGACAAGGTATAGAATGAGGCAAGCTCGCAGTCTGGTGCTGAGTAGGTGCTCAGGCGTGTAGGCCAGACCAGTGTTTTTCAAAAGCTGGTTTGTATGTTACTCCAATGATTGAAAGTGTTCAGGAACTTTACTCTGACGTTCAAGGCTTTCCATACAACCATATCCTCATATTCTACACAAAATTCTATTCTTTTCAGACTTTCTCCTTCTCCCTGACCCAGCCCCTTCTTGACTCCACACTTTGGCTTCTGTTATTTATTCTGATTACAGGGGCCTATGAGCCAAATCATGCTTTCTTCCATACCACCTATCTATCTTGTAGTATCTAATATAGTCTTTCCCACCTACCACTTCTCTGATACTTCATGCAAACCTCCATTCTCCTCTTCTGCAAAAAGCTTACTAATGGCCTCCACCTTTGTTGTTGAACTTTAATCTTATTTTTGTGACATTCCTACTGAACAATTACAAATAAATTTCATCTCACCAATTAGATTCTAAGTTTCTACAGGGCAGATTTTTTTTTTTGTTTTCTTTCTCTTTTCTTTTCTTTTATTTTCCCTTCCGCTTTCTTTTTCCCTCTACCTTCCCCTCCCCTCTCCTTCTCCTTACTCATCTCCCAGTGTCTAACAGAGTCCGCCATAACTTTAGTTATTAATGTAAAGGAGCACCTAAAAATACAAAGAGTTTCCATATACACAAGCTAGTTTGACTTTTGAAACCCCTCCATGTGGTAACTATTATTGTTTCCATTTTACAGATCAGAAAACGGAGTGTTCCATAGGCATAATGGCTTGGCCAAAGGGGTAGAACCAGCGTTTAGATGGCAAGTCCAGTGCTCTTGAAGGAATGAGCTCTGTTTCCATCCCAGGGGTCTTTGTAATGGCTTGGAGAGCTTCCTGTTCTAATTAACATCTGCAAAGTTCCTGCGCCATGTGGGGTAACATGCAGGTTCTGAAAATTAGGATATGGACATCTTTGGAAGGCTGTTACTCTGCCTACCACGGGCAGATGTGTGCTAAAAATTAATAAGCCATAATGTAAAATCTAGAGCTATTTCTTTGAATGGATTGCCTCCTAAGCACATGAATTTCTCTAGTGTGTCCAAATGAATTTTGAACAATAGGAAGGAGTCACATGACAGAACGAGCTTTGCATGAACCCTGTGCTGTGCTTAAATTATGAGTGTATACATGTCTATTCTTCCATAGAATTGGGGTTTTGTGTTTTTACCATAGCCCTCATCATATTGCAATGGATATTTGGTATATGATCTATGTGTCTCATTTCCCCCTAGTAGGTTATAAGCACTTTATAGATCAAGTACCATATCTTATTGCCTTTTATCCAGCCATGTGGTGGAGGCTTGATACACATTTGAAATAAATTTAACTAATTCATTTAGCTGAGTTAAACAGGCCAAGGCCATTACCCGAATAGATCAGTTGAGTCACATGAGAGTATCTCAACTGGCTTAAAAATGTAAATGCTGGCCATCAATTTGGACCGCTGTAGCAATCAATACATTTCATATCCAGAGTCTGAAATTACACAAGGCTTTAGAAGTTTCAAAATCTACTTTTAGATTGCTCAACCATGTAGTTCTAATTCTGGCAAAGTACTCAAAGCATCATGTAGGATATTACATCATTTCTGGGAGCATCTGGGATTTGCTAAATAAAAGCGGCTGGGAGGATAGGCTCTGTCATTGAATGGAAAGCGTCCTGAGTGAAATCATCACCAATATTGATCATGTGAGTTTCTACTGAAAGCCTGTGAGCCATTTAATATACTATTGCCTTAATGCTGTGACTTGTGACCCCTACCTTCCACTGCAGACTCAGCAGAAGTTTGGTTGAAGGCAATGATTATTGGATCCAGAGTTGGCCTTCAGACCTTCTTGAATGGTAGAGAAGCACTCACCTGTTTTATTTTTCCCTACCCTGGCTTAAGAGTCCCATGGAAAGCCTATTCCTATTAATTTGTTTTCTTTGACTGCTAATATATTTGAGAAAGGATAAAAAGGAAATACTGTACTAGAATAGTTTGCAAAGCTTGCCAGAGATCTGAAGTTTGCCTAGGGCCTCAGGGACCAGTACAGCCCAGCAGTCGACTTTTATTGTACGTGTAATTTCCCCAAACGATGCCTTCTTTGATTCTTTACAGTAAAATGTGAAATTGACTTCGGGTTTTTGGCCCACAACTATATTTTTAAAGGCATTTTAGTCTTCCTTGGGTGATGAATTCCTTTGCACACTGGCTAACAGGCATACGTCGGCACACGTTTTAGTGGGTCCTTCTATTTTGAATTTCCCCTTGCATGTTTTCTTTGATCCTTATACTTTGTACTTAGTGTTGGATTACTTCTATAAAGCAATTGGACAATTTCCCTTGATGTGGATCTTGAGGAAATAGTCCAGAGTGATTTTTCTCTCCTACTTTCCCATTCCCTAGCAGTATGCTTCAGCACACAGGCCACCCCATAAGCTATGGGACAGGTCATCTACAGCAGGGATGTCCAATTTTTTGACTTCCCTGGGCCACATTAGAAGAAGAATTTTCTTGGGTCACACATAAAATACACTAACACTAATGACAGCAGCTGATGAGCTAAATTAAAAAAATCTCTCTCACACACACACACTTACAGTGTTTTAAGAAAATTTACAAATTTGTGTTGGGCCGCATTCAATGCAATCTTGAGCCACAGGTTGGACAAGCTTGAGCTAAACAGCTCTTTGACACCTTCTGGGCAGAAATGAGCAACACACAAAGGTAGGGAAGCAAGAATGCTTTAAAGAGAAAAGAACAAAAAGTATGGTAGCTTGCGAATCCTTGAGCGTGGTATGGTTCTGTCCCGGCACCTAGCTCGCAGGTGGTCCTGCTGCCACTGTTTGCTAAGTTGAAATGAACACTGGTTTTGTTTCCAGCGGATGTTTTCAAATAAGTACTTTGTCAGAAACCCAGGTCCTTCTCAGTCAAAAAAACAGGGTTTTTCATAGGGAGAAGAATAGTTTCTCCTTATAGACAGAATTAGGAAGAAAACTCTGGTCCCTCATCAAACTTTGGTTCAACTTTTATTCTTCCTTCCATTTTCTTTTGAATGACAGTATCTGTTTCTCTTTTCCTACATGATTTAGTTGAATTTTTAGCTCATGGGTTTTCAGAGATTATTCTTTATTTTCATAATCATTTAAGTCAAAGCGTTTCTCACTGTGGCTACATCCCACAAATTTGTGATATAGTTCAGTATAAAGTATTTGAACATTTCAATTATTTTTTTTCACTGATCCATGAATCATTTAGCAGTGGATTTTCTAAGTCACACACGTTTTGGGAAGGGTATCTATGTTATTGATTTCTCATTTGTTTGCATTGTGATTTGCATGATAGAGACTTTCTGATATTTGTTGAGATTTGCTTTGTGACATTATAATATAGTCAGCTTTATAAATAGTCCACATATGTTTGACAATAATGTATATTTTCTTATTTCCATTGGTTCAAGCTTGTGGTTAGTGTTTTTCAATCTTTCTCTGTTTTGTTGTTTGATCAATCTAGTTTCAGAGGAAGCTAGGTTAAAATCAGCTTGTATGTGTGTAGACTGAATGTATGTTATGATTATCCTATTAGGGACATACAAGTACAAAATTGTGACATCTTCTTGGGGAATCATTCATTTTATTACTCATAGTTTATTTTATCCCAAATAATGATTTTTTTATGGTTTTATTTTGGCTTCTCTTTGCTTGGCATATATTTAAATATCCATTCACTTTCAATCTTTATGTGGTTTTAGTTTTAAATGTGTTTCTTGTAAACAGCATATAAAACCAACATAGTAATCACTATCTTCCAAAAGGTGAGTTTATTGCTTTGTATTTGTTGTGCTTTCTGATATGTGTAGGCTTACTACTACTATCTTATTTAGTGTTTTCTGTTTACCTTGCCTTATGTTTGTATCTTTATTTCTCCAGTTTACCTTCTATATACATAGGGTCAATAATCTGTTTTTTCTTTTTCTTTGAGACAGGGTCTCGCTCTGTTGCCCAGGCTGGAGAGCAATTACATGATTATTGCTCACTGCAGCCTTGACCTCCTGGGCTCAATGTGATCCTCCCACCTCAGCCTCCTGAGTAGGTGGGACCACAGGTGCATGCCCTCTTGCCCAGATAATTTTTGCATTTTTTTTTTTTTTTTTTTTTTTAGAGACAGGGTTTTGCCATGTAGCCCAGGCTGGTCTCGAACTCCTGGACTCAAGCAATCTGCTTGCCTTAGCCTCCCAAAGTGTTGGGATTACAGGCGTGAGCCACTGTGCCCAGCCAATAAAATTTTAATTCATCTTTTCCCTCTGCTGATTTTGAAGTTTTATGTATTATTTCTCTACTTTTAATAATAACTCTTACATTTTTCACACATGTACCTAACAAGTCTGAAATGTATGAGCTTGCCACCTTTCTCTTGAATAATACAGTGCTTAGAGTGCCACTCCATTCGACATGTCACTGCTGTTCAGCATTTGAGAAACATCTTGCTCAGATGGTTCTAAAATGAACCGTCATTCATTTACCACATTTAGATGCCCTAAACTCCACGTTAGTTGTTATAATTTTTGTTTTAAACAATAAATTCTTTAGATTTATACCTTGTTTCTGAGTTTCTTTGTTCACTGTTGCATCCTGAATCTCAACCATTTTCAGTTGAATTTCCTCTTTCAGAATTATGTCTTCAGAAATATCTGAGAGTCTGTTAGTGGTAATTCTGTCCTCTTAAATGAGAGCATATTTATTTTTCCCTGAGTTTTAAATGATAGTTTAGTAGGAATAAACAAATTCTAGGTTGACAGTTATTTGAGGCTATTATTCCATTGTCTTCTCTATTGTTGTGGTGAGAAGTCAGCTGCTGTCTTGTCATACCTTGAAGTCCATCTGTATTTTTCCTTCTGATTGCCTTTAAAAGTAATTTTGCCTCGATGAGTTTAGATTTGGATTTCACTTAACTTGTTCTCCCTATGGCATATTTTACTTCCTTAATATAAAGATTTCTGTTTTGGATCTACTCTGTATAATTCTAATCCATTGTTCTCTTTAATATTGACTCTTTCCCATTCTCTCTGTTGTTCTCCTAGAAGTGTTTGTTGGACTTTCTCACTCTGTCATTCATGTTGTTCAACCTCTCATTCATATTTCCCATGTCTTCAACTTGTAATCTTGCATTCTAAGGTATTTTTTTTCGTATTTATTATCTAGTTTCCTCATCCTCACTTTAGATAGATTTAATCAGGTGTTTAAGCTGTCAATTAAGTTTTAAATTTCTACTATAATTTTCATTCTTTTAGAAGTGGATGTGCTTCTTTTACAAGCCTATTTTTTCTTAAAACACTTTTCTGATTTCTTCTTTGATATGTTTACTCATTTAAGGCACAGACGGGTACCTAACCCCTGGGCCATGAACAGGAACCGGTCTGTGGGAAGGGGGAAGAGGGGAGGGATAGCATTAGGAGATACACCTAATGTAAATGACGAATTAATGGGTGCAACACACCAACATGGCGCATGTATACATATGTAACAAACCTGTACGTTGTGCACATGTACCCAAGAACTTAAAAGTATAATAAAAAATAAAAAATAATAATGATCTTAATTAAATTTGTTGTTAAGAAAAGCACTAGGTGTTACTCTGAATATCTGCAAGAATGATTGCACTTAAATATCATTGTAAAACTAGGGCTAAGGGAATGAAGGTTTAACAGAGAAATTCCAGCCACTCACCATCAGATAATAGGTGGCTAATAGAACAAATACGATATTAGAAATTTTTAGAGTAAATAAGAAGGCCTTATCGAAGCTACCAAATTCACACCACACAGCTGGATATTTGGCAGTATTTTAGCAGCAAATTTTCTTTCTTCTAATTCCCAGTTTTATTAATTAAATTACACAATATTTTCTGAAACTATACCTGACAGTATCCAGTATGATCAGGAAGTAATTACTGAGATTTTTTTCAAGAATAATATTTATTCATCCAATCATTCATTCAATCACTGAACACTTGTGGGCCATCTACTGTATGCCAGCCAGAATAAGGCGACACATGAGTATTAAGGTGACACATGAGTATTAGAATTAGTTTCTTCTCAAAGTATAAATGTACTGCATTTTCTCCTTTATTCACCTTCAGTTTATTATGAAATAATCAGCATGTTGTGATTTGCCCTTCAAGAAAAAGATTGTTAAAGATTGTTATTTTTTAAGGTGCATACTGGGTTTATTTTATAATTGGTAACAAGAAAATTTTGCCAATCAAAAAATAATTTTTATTTGACAAAGCATGCAGACTCAAGGATGACTAATTATTTGATTAAAAAAAAAAATCTCATCTCTTAAAAAAAAAAAAAAGAGTATCTAATGCCTGATGATCAGAGGTGGAACAGTTTCATCCTGACACCATTTGCCACCACCAGCCATGGAAAAAAATTGTCTTCCACAAAACTGGTCCCTGATCCCAAAAGGTTGGAGACTGCTGATTTAAAACATATTTTATAGTCTCTATTTTAAATTCTTCGCGTGTAATCTTGTCCCATATTGCATCTGCTGTATCATGGTAGATTGTGTTTTAAATTTCATCCTTTGACTTCATCATCAACATAGGCATTATGCATATACAATATATTGTAGGGCAATGGTTGCAGACATGTTTCCCTGGAATATGTTTTTGTTTGTTTTTGCCATGTGTTCATGGCTGTTTCAGCCCAGTTCAAAATTTTAAGTTAATTTCTTAGCACGAGTGTTCCCAGGATGTTCATCTGGTACAGAGGGCAATTCCAAAGTCAAACGACTGTGTAATATAGGTCTGCTATTACACATTCCGAGAGACAACTTCACTCTCCATCCCAAACCCGGCTCAAGAGAGACGGACTTTCATGTCTTCATAGTACTGGTAGGCAGCTAAAATAATCTTTTTAAAATTTTTGGCTTCTGAGAGATTTCTCTTATTTTCTTGCAAGCTCAGAAAGGATGTTTGCCCTATTCTTATGTAGAATTTTAGGAATTCAGTAGCAAAGAGAATTCCTTGGGAAAACTAAGTTCTCATTTTGTTGCCAGAACCAGAAGTCCTGGGGAAGTCATTTCTGTATACTGAAAAGAGATCGTATATTCAACATTATCTCTGATGTGGAATCATCCCAATGTACCATTTATGTGCAATGGATTTTAGGAAAAAAACCATTTAGGGATTAAAAATATTGAATTACCTCCTTCTTTTAAACTACCTGGGAACTGTTCTTTCTAAATTTGCATTTGGGGATTTCTTGAGACCATGTCCATTAAATAACAAATTCTGTACTGGAATACTGAACACAGTGAGTATGGGATAATAGAAACATAGGCTATTTGTGTATTTGTCACAGTTCTTTTAGGAACAAGTAACAGAAACTCAAGTCCAACTGGGTTAAGTAAAAAAGTGATATTTATTGACCCAGATGGCCAAAAAATCTTGGGGTTTATTGTTCAAGTATAGCTAGAGCCACATACTCAGAAAGTATTAGATTAGAATATGTCTCTTTTAATCTCTTGGTTCTCCTTTCTTCTGTGTTGGCCGCATTCTCATTTGGATGCTATCCTTATGGTGGCAAGACATTTTCCAACAGCCTCAGTTAAAGAGGATAGCAGATCCTCTTTAGGTCTTGTCTAGCAGATATCCTGGGCCTGTGGCTTACTGGCCTTGGCTTAGATCATCTGTCCATTCTGATCAGTCCATGCTCTGATTGGCCTGGTCCCTGGAGTTGTGATCAGCTTTGGTCCAACTACATAGGCTAAGAATGGGGGGTAGTTTTTCAAGAAAAAAAAAAAAAAAAACCAAAACACAGAGTGCTGTCACCAGAAGAGAAAGGAATGGAAGTTGGGTAAGCAAAGTACAACAAATGCCCCGCATATCCTGTCTAATTTCTTGTTTGTGTTTGTTGTTCATTTCAGGATAGTGTTGAGTTTAGAAACATCTGCAGTCATTTGGCTCTACAGATTGAAGGACAGCAGTTTGACAGAGACTTGAATGCTGCCCACCAGTGTTTGAAGACAATAGTCAAGAAGCTGATTCAGTCACTTGCTAATCTTCCTTCAGATGCCCATGTGGTAGCCTGTGCTTCCTTGAGACAGATCTTACAGAATCTCCCAGACATATGAGTGTTAAAGGTATCGGGAGTAAAACCACAGCCAGCACTGTTAAGAGAACCGGACACTTTCCTTCCTAATTGGGTCAGCAGACAATGGATGTTTTTATATCCAAAGGGGAAAGACTTGATGGCATGTGAAACAGTCTGACCAGTGGCATCTGTAGCCTTCAGGATTATAGCATGTTAGTGAAATTTTTTTTAAAGCAGTAGTTCACATTTTTAAGTATATTGACCTATTTGCTGACTTTCTGATTGAAATACATTCTACTTTGTGAAACTGATTTGATTATGTATGTATATATTTATTCATATTAAGTATCTGTTTTTATTGAATAATACCTTAATTTGTATTCATATTAAGTAGGTCTAAAGGGTTTAATGTGGTTATTTATATAATTAAAGTTCCTTGGCTGTTAAAATGACCTTGAATAAATGAGATATTTGATAATTGCTATGTTCTATTAATACTTACTGGACACTTCCTTTTATGTTACAAGAATGACCTTTGTAGGACTACATGTGTCAGTAATCATGAGTTTCCATCCTGACATTAATAACTTACTGTTGAGCACAAGAAGAGTTGCTTCTAAACCTTGTGCTTTTATATACTAATTTAAAAACTTAAAGTAATAGTGAGCTATGACGTACCAATCATGTATGATATGTAAATACAAAGCACAGTATTATTAAAGTCTCACGTGGAAAAGTCTAGCTCTTACTGTTTCTAAATATTCTGATTGAAGTAGGAAATTATTTGAAAAAAGGGAGGGAGTGGATTTACTGGCAGGTTTCCCAAACCATTTAGAGCTGGGAAGAGAGAAGATGATTTTTTTTTCAACAAGAGTCCACACATACTTAGGAAAAACTAAATTTCTTGTTGTTCAATGATGACTGTGTTGAGAGCCAAAGTAAAATGCTATTTTTCCCTTAAAATTTTAATAGAAACAGCAACAGATTTAGAAAAAAAGATTATAGTATATATGTGCAGCTTGTTTTCTAAAAGAATCATCAACTAGGTCTTTGTGGTGGGAGTACAGTACTATTTCTAAGGTGTTAATAGTAGTCAAAGCCTTTTTAATCTCACCCACTCTGATCCTAGTTGGTTCTAAATATTTTCTTCCAGAATCTGAGAATGAAAGGTAAACATTGCTTCTCTTTGGAAGTAACTGACCGTTTCCAGAGAAGGGAGCTAAGTATATGATATGAATTCTAAAGGAAAGATGGACGGTTTGTGTGTCTGTGTGCATGCGTGTGTGTGTGTGTGTGTGTGCGCGCTCATGTGTTTACATGTGCATGAGTATGTGTAGGGGTGAGGTGGGCCAGAAATAAAGGGCATTTATTTCTTCACTTGATCTTAGCCAAAAGGCTGAGAAGCGGTAGGCATTTATTTCTTGAGAATAATCTTTGCCACTCAGTTTTCCCACACCTAAGAAACATTGTATTCTGGGGGGATGCCTTTCTTTTATGATGAGGTCTTTCTTCCCCCAGGGAAATTAGCTCTGTACTTTTCTTTCAAGACCCATGTTACTACCCCATTGTAATTAATGAGTCCCTCAATGAATATTAAAGTTGTTTTTTTTAACCTCACCCAAAGAAATAGTGAACATTTTTTATTTTCTATCTGTGCTTGTGCTTTTTCCTCACTTTGTACCATGTTTCCTATGTACTGACAAATATCCTGTTCATCTTTTAAGATCTGACTTACCCACCACCCCTCCATGAACCCTCATGGGCCATCCTAGCCAGAGGTGAACTCTTCCTCTTCTAAACTCCCATAGAACACATTTTGTGCTACTTTTCTGGTGTTTATCACATGCCATCTTAATAGCATAACTGTTGGTAAATCTGCTGCCAAGATTAGCTTGCTGAGGGCAGGGATTACCTAGATATCTTTGTATGTTGCATAGCATCTACAGTTCTTAAAGTTCTATGATGTTACTAGAACTTTGATTGCCCCACCACCTTTTTACACCCCTCCCCTACCCCATGCTAACTTTGGTGTCTTATGTTCTGTGGTCAGTCTACATAATCAATTGGTTCCACATGCCACCAGTTCCCTTCCCTTTTTTCCCTTTGGTTGAATGTTGATTGCAGAACTCAATCCCTGGTCAAGTTCAACTCTCTGCCTACTCCACATCTGTACAGGAGCTCTGAATATGGCTGAAGAAAAACACTCAGCCATACCAACCTCACTTCAGCTCGTGGCTCCCAATCTCCAGGGACCCTTGGCATTCTCCATTAGCATTACTTCATTTCCTAGACCTGCAATGTTCAGTATGGTAGCACTGGCCACACGTGGCTACTGAGCACTTAAAATGTGGCTCATCTGAATTGAGATGTGCTGAAATGTAAAACGCACACTGGCTTTTAAAATCTCATTACTAAAAAAATGAATCTAAAATATTTTGGTACTTTTTATACTGATTACATGTTGAAATAATATTTTGAATATGTTGGCTTAAGTAAAATACACCATTGAAATTAATTGTACCTATTTCTTTTCATGTTTTCAATATGGGTACTAGAAAACTTAATATTCCATGGATGGTTTGCATTATATTTCTATGAGAAAGCACTGTTCTGGAAAATTCACTAGATAATTCACTGCTGGCCTTAACAATTTACTCTCTGAAGGCCCTTCCACACCTTTTCAAACTTTACCCTTGTTTACTCACCTCATTCTTAGCTGATGAGCTTGCTTCTGATTGCACAGGGACAGTGGAAGCCATAAGAAGAGCATGTTCCTTGTCTCACTAGCAGATCTATCTACCCTGCATCTGTACACAGGTACTCTGAATTTGCTTCTGTTATAAGGAGGGCTGCCCTGCTCCTGTGCAAGACTGGTTGGCCACTAAGGCTCTGGACTCTGTCCCTTCTCACTCACTTGTGGAATTCTCTCTTAACATTCATTCTCTTACTTGCATTATCAATTTTTGCCTCTCATAATATCATTGCGTCAGCATGATATTATGTTATAGTATCTCCAATTCGAAAAAAAAATTCCTCTGGCTACTGCTCTGTTTTTTTTTGCTCCTCTTAACAGCAAAACTCACTGAAATAATTTTCCAAATTAGTTGCTTACAATTCCTTTTGTCTGATTCCCTTTTGAACCCACTTCAAATGGATTTGTGCCCACAACTCCATCAAAACTTATCTTGTCAAGACTCCTGATGACTGTCTCACTGACAAATTCCATGGTAGATTCACAATCCTCATATTACTTGATCTATTAGCAGTGTTTGATGCAGTTGACCATTCCCTCTTTGAGTCACTTTCTTATTTGTTTTCCAAGTCAGCAGATTTTCATGGTTTTACTTCCTCACTGGCTTGCTTTACAGACTTTTGTCCTGGTTCTTCCACATCTCTTGATTTCTTAATTGTGTAGTGCTTCAGGGCTCAGTTTTAGTCCTTTTCTCTAACTACACCTACTAGTTGGTGATTTACAATACTGGCTATTCACTAATGATGCCCAATATATGTCTTTCACCCTGAGCTCCAGACTCCTGTGTTCAAATGACTACAGAATATCTCTACTTGGATGCCACAAGTCATTTCAAATTCCAAAATGGAATTATGGATTCCCAAGACTGCTTCTCTGCCATCCTTCAAATTTCAGTTGGCCATGGCTCTTATCCTTCCAGGCAGAAAACATTAGCGACATCCTTGACTGCCCTAATAGTGTCACCTAAATTCACTCAATCAGCAAATCCTGTTGGCTCAACTTTCAAAACATGTCTCAAATCAGATCACTTCTCCCTACTTCCATAGCCACCATTCGAGTCCTAGGCACTATTGTCTCCTGCCTGGAATATTGCAGTACCTCCCTGAGTAGTGGTCATAGTACTTCTCTGCTCTCTATAGTCTATTCTCCACACATTGGCCACAGTAAAAAAAAAAGTTAGATCAATTACATCTCTGCTCTACCAATGGCTTCCCTTTTTACTCAGAATAAAATCCAAATTCTGCCTTTTTGACCCATCTCCTACTACACGTCTAAGACACGAGTCTCTTTGCCACTCACCTCTTCAAATACAACAATGATCAATCCCAGGGCCTTTGCACTTGCTCTTCCCTCTGCCAGAACAACGTTTTTCATCTATTTCAAGGAGGTCTCTGCTCCAAAACCTCCACATTAGGGAGGCCCTCTGTAGCCCCCTCAGCAAAAAAATAGCATCCCCTATTACTCTCTTATCCTTATTCCCTGCTTTGTTTTCTTTGTTGCTCTCATAATGGCCTGAATTTGTTTATGTTTTTATTGCCTGTTGTAGTGGCTAAATGGTGGCCCCAAAAGTGTTTATCTTAATCAAAGTGACTTGTGAATATCATCATACATCACAATAAAGTGAATATTACCTTAGATGGTAACAGATGTGATTGCATTAGGGATATTGTGGTGAAATTGTTTGGGATTATCTGGGTGGACCCCAGATGCCATCACAAAATGTGCTTATAAGAAAAAGGCAAAGGGAGAGAACACAGGCAGAAGAAGAGGAAGCAATGTGCCCATGGGAACAAAGAGTACGGTAACAGGCCCAAAGTCAGGGAATGCTGACAGCTACCAGAAGCTGAAAGAGGCCAGGAGCAAATTCTCCTCTAGGGCCTTCGGAAGGAGTGCTGCACTGGGGCCGTCTTGATTTGGGGCTTCTGGTCTTCAGAACCATGAGAGAAAACATTTCCATTGTTAGAAGCCACCAAGTTTGCGGTAATCTGTTGCAGCAGCCATAAGAAATGAATACACCTGTTTTTCCTCACTAGAACAAAAGCACCAGGGATGTTGTTCACAGCTGTATTCCCAGCACAGCAGCAGCAGTGCCTAGAACGGGGTAACAGCTCAATAAATATTTGATGAATGAAGTCATGTGGTTAGTCACTTATGTTTTTTGGTAAATATCTAAACCTAAAAAAAAGTGAAAAGAATAATTTGAAGGATTAAACTGATCGGTGCATTTTAGGCAGGTGTTGAGTTAAAAACAATCATGTAGCAATCACTCAATAAATGTTAATAATCATGATGGTCATCCTGACAATGACTGGGCCAGCCTGGGCCATTCTGAGTGACCTTTTCTCCTCAACTTTCCCATGTAGTGCTTTTCCTTTTCTCTCTCACTTCAGAGTCAGACGGTGTTTCTCAAATTTAAGACCATGTAGTACCTTGGGCAATGTGTGACAGTTGCATGAAGACAGGTTGTGGATGTCTTTTTATAACTCTGAAAAAAGTCACATCATCTGATATTTTTTTCATTGAATTTCCTTAACTGTTTCACCCTCCTATTTCCTTTGTTATTTTTAGATGATCCATAATAATGAATTTCTGGATAGTAGAAATGCATTTTCTTATAGAATAAGAGTAGGGGACATACTGGTGAT
The DNA here is from genome assembly GCF_000951035.1 of Colobus angolensis palliatus. Classification (NCBI taxonomy): domain Eukaryota; kingdom Metazoa; phylum Chordata; class Mammalia; order Primates; family Cercopithecidae; genus Colobus; species Colobus angolensis. The sequence goes on from NW_012111031.1 coordinate 1,403,404, forward strand.
CTTTTAATTAGAGCTAGATACGGGCGTGACAAGATGGTACTTGTGCCCTGCTCTTGTCTTGAGATCCTCTCCTCACTGTATTCTGTAATATCCTGGCAGCTCCAAGAGCTCCCAGATCAGCTTATCTTACATCCTTTTGACTGTGTGCCTGACACTGATTGAGGAACTATCTTCAGGTTCCTTTGGCTGTTTTCCATTTCTTGATTTAAATGAAGGCCTTTGGAGGGTAAGAAGTCATCTGGACACTTGCTTCTGACAGAACATAGGATTGTAAGAACCAGATCTTCCACATCTTAAAATTCCCTCCAACAGTTGGCTCCATTTTCCATTTTTCCTTCATGCTCTGGTGCCAGATCCTCATGCAGTAAATCTATCTGAGAGGAGTACAAATCTTGTGGATCCGTGAGTTTCAAGACACATTTAATTCAGCAGAACTTCAACTAGCAGTGTTCCATATCATCTGGGTATCCTCATCAGGGATCCCAGTGTTCCATTCTACAGCCAAGAAATTACCACAGTCCTGGTTTCACTTAGCTACATACCAGAACCAAAGGTCTAGGCTGTCAGAGCCCCAGTATGTGTTACCAGAGAGCTTTACCTTTGTTGGAGGTGACATGTTTACTGCTATGCTCAATAGAAATGGTATTTGAAGCTGAACCATAGTTTATATATTTCGCTTCTTGTAGACAAGTTCATATCTGCTCCATGCATACAGTCATAATTCAGGAGACACTTCCAAGGTTGGCAGAAATCTTTCCTGGCACAGAAGTACCAGTAATTTGTTCCCCTTGACTTGGTGGAGACTTTGATAATAATCATGGCTTTGTTTTCTTTTTCCTTAAAAAAAAGCATTACAAAATGCCTATGGAGCATAAGGGTATCTGGCAGAAAAACAAATTCACAGAGATCCTAGAAACAAGTTGGAGAAGACAGTGTTGGCTTAGGTTGGTACAAAAGGGAGAGAGGAGATTCTGCAAAGACCCCTGCCTCCCTGCACCTGTATTCCAGCTCTGAATGGAGCTTGAGAGTACAGGAAGACAGCAAAGCTTGGCACTGTGTGTGTGTGTGTGTGTGTGTGTGTGTGTGTGTGTGGCAAGGGTAGTGCAGATGGAGGGAGGAGAAGGGAAGAGGTACACTGAGCCTGATGCTGTCATCCCAAACATGAAGAAAGCAGTGGGATAATCTGGAAAATGAATGTCTTTGTGATATCCACAGACCCACCTTGAGGAATTCCTCAAATGCACTTGGTTTGTTGTTTTGCCCAAATGAAAAAATATAGTGCTCCTCACAAATGACGCTTTTCATAATGTCTGGGAAGTGCTGATGCTCTTTTATACACAGCCTCATTCAGTCCTCTGAGTTTGTCTTTGATACCCTCTTGTCTCTCATTCTTTAATTTTATCTCAGCCCCTCTCTGTCTTGAGCCACATTCCACAGAATTGTGGCAAAGGCATTTAGAAGGCTATTAATGGCATTATGTTTTTATGGCTAACTATTCTTTTGTACATAAATCAAGTTAACAGATGTTGGTCTTTGTTTCTTTTCCCTCCATTTTTTTTATATATTCCCTTGCCTGTCTTCCAGTCTCGGATAACATGATACTTGTTAGACACCTATTTCCTATGTAACTCAGAATGGAAGTATATGTGTGTATAGCAGGATTACTGTTTACACTCACATTACATGAGTAGGCATACTTAGAGGGAATAGAAATAAGCTATTCTATCCATTTTCTTGCCTTGCAGCAAGTTTAATTGAAGGACGAACGGGAGAGAATGAGATAAAAGTTATCTCATTCTGTTAACTTTATTTATGTATAAAAGAATAGTCATATAAACCATAATGGAATTAATAGCCTTCTAAATGCCTTTGCCACAATTATGTGGAATGTGGCCCAAAACAGAGAGGGGCTGAGATAAGATTAATGAATGAGAGACAAGAGGGTATTGAAGACAAACTCAGAGGACTTTTTGATGTAATTGACCTCACACTTTCGCTTAATTAAATGTAAATGTTTACTATGATACCTACTTTATTCTATATTATAAAATTGTACTTTTCTGCAGTCCCCGTCAAGAATATTTCCTGTTCTTGAAAGCAAATTTTTGAATTTTTCATAAAAAAGTGGGGTAGTTTTGTTGTTTAGTCGTATGAGAAGCTCTAAAGTTAACGGGGCTGAAATTACTGCACAGTTATGAGGTTGCACTAAAAGTTGTTTTGCTCCTGTTTTCTGGGACTTAACTTCTTTAGGGAAAATGTTGTACCATTAAATCACAAAACATTCACAAATTCACATGCACCATAAGTGGGCCTGTGGGACAGTCTACTTCAAGTTCATCTAGAGCATTTAGAAGCAAACATTCCTACACTTCTGGGGCCTAGTTCAAATGTAAGCCAGCATCTAGTCTGCTTGCAGAATACAGCTAGTCCATTGTTTCCAGGTGTTTTGATGAATGAACATGCTCAATAGTTGATCTAGTCAGTATAGAAACAATTGAAAAAGAATTGATAAGAAATCCAATAAATTCAGTAAGGCTCTGTATGTGTGCGTATATGCGTGTGTGATTTTTTGTATCAATAAACACATGATTTACAGGTGTTCTCTCTCATTTTCTTCCCCTCATTTCAGTAGACTGAAATATAGGTTGAGAAGATCTTTGAGTGTAGAGATTTTTCTGTCGACAATGGGTACTCATAGAAATGAGAAATTGCAGAATGACATGCAATTGTAAGTAATGATTACATCTCTAACATGCTCCCAAATGGACTTTCTGTGCATTAAGTATCATTACACTACAATTTCCAAGATGTCTTTTAGCTACAGGCTTTAAACACTGTTTATAACAGATAAAATGAGTTCTTGGGGGGAAAAAAGAGGGAGACTCTTAGCAAACCAGTGTCACAAGTGAAAAATAGAGTTTGCCAAATAAATAACTCAGACACATTTATATTTGTCTAGATGACTATGTCTCTATTTTTTACATTTTAAAATAATTATAGATTTATAGATCCTATTCATAAATTATTCACAGATTATAGACTCATAGTGGCAAAATCTAGTACATGGAGTCTGATGAATTCTTCACCCAACCCAAATGATGACAGCTTATATGACTGTAGTACAATAGCAAAACCAGAAAACTTACATTGGTACCGTACTATTAACTGGATTGGTACAGTACATACTTCTTTAGGGAAAATGTTGTAGGATTAAACAGGATTTAAACAGGATTAAACTGCATAGAACTACACACACACACACTCTCACATGAATACACGTAAATACTGATGAAAACTGTTTTCATCAGCATTCCATCAGCATTGGTTCTGGCTTCTAGACTGAGACTAGATTACCTTGCAGAGGAGAGCTAAGGAGTCGTGGAGTCAACTTGTATTTTTTTCACTTTCTTCTTTCCAAAGTTCATTTCCTAAATAAAGCTGTTTTTGTAAAATCTGTTGGCAATGTTCATATCTGAATAATGCTATGAAGTTGGTAAGCTCTATATTTAAAAAAATGACTATTATCAAAATCTTCATCAAAGTAGTTGAAGTGAAAGAAAGCATTCTCTCACCTTGGTCTGACAGAATGAACGTCCATATGTGGACTTCTCTTTCCCAAACCCGTATCACAAATGGCATGAGCTGAATATTTCCAAGTGTGGGTCTGACTTTTAAGTGATTTCCCACATTTTCACTTCACAAGAGATCCCTTAAAATATTACAGTGGTGACAATGACTTCACTCAAATAGATGCAGAGCCAGCCTTTCACATTTCTAATGTGTTTTTTCTGGAGTTTAATCTAGACTAAAAAATACTGCTTATTTGATCTCCTGCCAGTTGAGATTGGTAATCCCTCACTAATTTAAAAATTGCCATGTTGAATCTGATCCAATTTAAAAAATATGTATTGCTTAAAATTCCATTTTTGTGATTTCTTTTTTGTTATTCTAGCCATGAAATATGGAAGCTCAGTCTCCTTAATATAAGCGAGTTAATTATTTCAAAGATCAAAAAATGACATTTGCTCTTTAATTTTAAAGTAGATAATAATGCTTTTATGGAAAAAAATCTCCTAGAATCTCTATTTCAATCTAATCAGAGGGAAATTTGGTATAATTTATAAGAAATAAATACACTGTGGAAAAGAAAAAGAACTATTGAAAAATAATGCATGGTATTTCCTAAGTTGAGCCATAAAACATAGCTGTTTATTTTACCATATAATTCCAGGGTTATCACTTCAATGTTTAAAGCAAAGACCTCTATCAGTTATCTAAGTATATATACATTAGATATAAAAAGTCTCAAACAAATTACAGAGTTTTTTAGTGATTCAAGAAGGAAATTCAAATTTTCAGTCATCCTTCCTGAAGCTTACAGCGTTTTAGTGAAACTCAAATAGATCAATGTAAGCATTTATTTCATATGACACAGTTCTCAAACTACCACACCAAAGAGTTCTGGTATCTGTGCATTAGTCAGAAAAATCTTAGTCTATGACCATACCACCTTGAACATGTCTGGTTACATCTGATCTTGAAAGCTAAGCTGGGGCAGGCCTGGTTAGTATTTGAATAAGGGATCACGTGGGAATAACGGGTGCTGTGGGCTAAAAAGAAATTTATTTGGCCTTTTATCTTTTCGGACCATTTTGGTTTTCAAAGGCAACAGCTCAAATCAAACCTTAAGCAGAAGTTTTAATTTTAAGATTTGTGTTTTTTTCTTTCCTGTCATTCTACAGTCTGCTACTTTCATGTTAAGAATTTCCTCTATTACTTTAAATATTTATTTATCTATGGCTTTACTGAAAAGACTTATGCATACATATGTATAACTAGATTTATACATATATAGTTATATGTAACTATTCACATCTATCAACAAGTAACACCCTGAATCTTAATTGTGATTGATGTAAAGCTGTTTGTTTTTATAGACTGAAGTTGATGCCCCTCAGCAGACATAGCTGTGGTAGAGGCTGTGCTACACCTCAGATGCATGGAGACAGGACCTTTATAACTGCTTTTCTTGGGCTTAGTTTTGAGTAAACTGTTGATCTTGTCATGGCCTTTCTTGCCTTTACCCTACATACAGACTAAAACTCCCCTTTGAAAATGTTAACCACATGTGTACACCCAAGTGGACTTTCTGTAGCACTAGCCTGGAGTCAACAGATGTGAGGGCTGGAAGAATGTCAGTCAAACCCGAAATGCATCTTTGCCTGAGGTCTCAAGAGTAGTTTATCAGAGCAGGTGGGATCGGCAATGTCCACAGAGGCCCCTCAGGTCTGAGATCCAGTGTCCGCTCCCTCTGCCCCTTGTACACACTATCAAGCTGCTTCTATATTTATGCATTTATATTGATTTTCAAATCGCATTTCTATTGAAAATAGGGTTCTGCTACAGAAAAAAAGGTAAAAAAAAACCTATAAATCAATGAATAAAACAAAACACCCCACTGATATTCACCAACTTTCTTCATATTACAGATTTTTTTATTTTTTTTTTTTTTTTGAGATGGAGGCTCACTCTGTCGCCCAGGCTGGAGTGCAATGGCGTGATCCTGGCTCACTGCAGCTGCTGCCTCTTGGGTTCAAGTGATTCTCCTGTCTCAGCCTCTGGAGTAGCTGGGATTATTGGAGTCTGCCACCATGCCCAGCTAATTTTGTATTTTTAGTAGAGATGGGGTTGGCCAGGCTGGTCTCCAGCTCCTGACCTCAAGTGATCTGCCTGTCTTGGCCTCCCAAAGTGATGTGAGTACAGGCGTGAGCCACCGTGCCCAGACATCTTACAGATATTTACATATGAAGACAAGTCCAGCTCTTCTAACTCCTGATCCAGGCTTCCCTCTGTAAGGCCCTAAAGCTAAAACACATCAGGCTGTTGGGGCAGCTAGGCTTTCCTACTTAGCCTCTGCAGGCCATGTGGCTAGTGCTGGAAGGCTGGCAATGGCTAGGAAGAGAGCCTCAATGCTAAACCCATTTGATGGGTTCGTTTTCTTCCTGGGCTGAGCCACAGAGTTCCTGCCAGGAACATTTCACAGGTGAGCAGACCTCTCTCTCAGAAATGCCCATCATCACAATCCTTACTGGGACAGGAGGTTTTAGCCAATTTTACACATGTCTATGTAACAGATAGGAGTGCTATATACAGGAGAAAGCTTTCAGTAAAGCCATGGATTACTGGAGGCTGAGGACTCCTTGTAAGAAGTCTGGCAAGTAGGAGCACTCCTTCTTCTTGCTGCTCTTCCTCTCACCTCTCTGGTTACTTCCCTTTCTAAAGGCTTTCCCTTGGTCCTTAACATTCAGTTTCTGCCTAAACTGTTCTAATTTGTACTTCCCTTTTCTGGTTAGATGTTTTCTAAAAAGGACCCAAAGTGACCTTTATAGTTTGTCAATTTAAGTCAGAGCAACAACTTGCAGTTTTCTGGGGCCCTGACAAGCAAAAGTAGGGCTCTCCCTGGCAGGTGCTTCCAGCTGCCACGCATGCACACACATACATACAGATGCAGGCACACACATGCATACCCAAGCAAACACACACATATACACTCTCCTGCACGAAACCCCTAGGAAGTCTATGTACGTTCACTGGTACCACAAGTTATCCTGAAAATGTTAAGAACACTTTCTATCTCTGTAACACTACTTTTAAAAATGAATTTCTGGGGTAAAGGTCATTAAAAGGAAAACATCATTAAGCTCTTTGAAATTCCACTGGGCTTTAAAGATTTAAGAATCCAGGGATGTACAATATAAATTTTGCCAAACTTTAAAATAAAGTAAAAAATTCACAACAGTTGAATTCCTCCCAAGGCCCCTTTACAACACTTATAGATCGCTGAGATACGGGTATGATGAATAGCTATGGGTATGAGAGCTCTGCATGAACCACACACAACAAAACACCTCTGCGTTCTATAGCCCTTGGCACAATACATTCCTGGTGGCCTTTCCCCTAATGTGGTGATTTCCAAACGCCAGTCTGTGGACCAGGGTCACTTACCGACATAGTCTTCAACTTTCAATAGCTAAATGAGAAGGATTGGGCTTTATCCTTTATTTTGAGATTTTTATCCTTGCTTTTCTTGCCTTTCCCTTTTAATATTAAAACATTCATTTCTTATAGAAAGCAAAGGTAATAATAGATTGTAGAAACATTTTGTTTTGTTTAGATGACCTTTCTTTGTAAAATTAAAAGATGGAAACTCTGTATTGGGTTTAAAACCAATTTTAACTCTCCATGAAATTTAAAGTCTGGAAAACATTTCTGTGAGGCTGGGCCAAATCCCAAACCTGGGGGAAAAATAACTTCAGGAGTGAATGGCTACAACCACTGAAGTTCAGAAGAGAATTTAGCTTTTTAACATTGTTTTTCAGAATTTCTTTTCCAGAAACTATAGAGAATGAGGATGGTAGAGGACGCATCACTCTAGTTTCCTCTTTCCCCAACACCCACAGACATATCAATGGTCTGAATGTAATGTCCTCTTAAAATATGAAGCAGAAAATGGGTTAGGATAAAAAAAAAAAAGTGCTGCCCCAAGAATCATGAGAAAGCTGCTTCTGTTGTTGATCTGTTCTTGTCCCTGCCGGCTCAAAGGATCATGTGTGACACCGTGTCACAAACAGAGTCCCTAACGTGTTTACTTTTCCCTGACAAATACTATAAATTTTCTTCTTGTAGTGAAGGAACATTGTTTATGCAGCTGTGTTTCTTAAATCAATACTGACTTTCTGCCCCACTGTATCCTTTTTGCAAAGACACTTAAGGAGAAATTTCTCCTGGCATTTGGGGAGAACTTTTCAAGTCAGACCTCCTAGTTAGGAACAATCACTGTGCACTGGATCCACCAAAAAGAAAAAAGTGTTTTTGGCCTGGTGAAGTGTTTCCATCTTGGGTTACAGGCTTCATCTAAAGCGGCTTCTCTCTTGGCCTGAATGGACTTTTCCATGGAGACTGAAGGTAAGATTGCATGCTGGCTGACCCAACAGAGATCTAGAACAAACTCTCAGGAAATCTCAACCCCTCAGGCAGTTGAATTCCCACTCCTCTGAGACCAGCTGAGGTTATTTTCTTACTTCATTTAACTAGCTAGATGATAGGTTGACTGATGGGGTCATTATGTCCAGCATCAAGTAATTTTAGAATGAAAATTATGCAATAGGTTAGACCACAGCTCAATTTTTATCACCCCAAATGCATACAATGTCCCTAATGTGATTGCCTTTGGGCTAAGACGGAAAGAAATGTTCAGTCCCAAAGTGGCTATATTTTCTGGAATAGATTGAGTGAAACGTCTCTTTATTTCAACCGAAACACATGGAAATAAATTTCTTTGGTTTTACTTTCTAAATATCTGGTACAAGGTAAAAACTGCAGTGATTAATACATCCTACGGGGCTTCCAGTTGGTGAGGAAAGGTTGTCAAACTTTAGCTGACTCCACGAAGTTGCTATTATCATTTTTAGGCCTGGGTCAGTCAACTAGGTAGACAAGCTTCTTGACATGTGGAATTGACTGGGACACTGGTAATTGATCCTATTTAAGAAAATGTCGGGGGGGGGGCGGAGCAAGATGGCCGAATAGGAAGAGCTCCAGTCTCCAACTCCCAGCGCGAAGGACACAGAAGACCGGTGATTTCTGCATTTT
>NW_012111031.1:1417831-1456089 GCF_000951035.1 Colobus angolensis palliatus
TGCACATGTACCCTAGAACTTAAAGTATAATAAAAAAATAAAAAATAAAAAAATAAAAAAATAAAAATAAAAAAAGAAAATGTCTTCAACACAATGATTTTGCTTAAGTACCTTCTTACTTAAAATGCACCTCAGGACACCATACTTGTTTCTCTCTGTGGCTTTTTAATTTCTCTTTTGGTTCCAATTGACCTTTCTTTCTTTCTTTTTTTTTTTTCTTCTGAAATAAAGGAAGAATTATAAACTCATGATTTTATAGAAAAGCTCAGTTTGCAAGAATATCAGCAATTTCTTATTTGAATACCGTCTACTATACCCAATTGCTAGAGCATAACTCTTGACTCCTAAACCTAATTTATAAATCAGTCATCCTTTCCACCCCAAATTTGTTCTTCCTCCTGGCATTCTGTCTTATTTCTTGGCACCCTCATCTACTCAACAGCAGCAGAAGAAAAGAAGAAACTTCATAGTTGGAGTATCTTCCTTCTATCTATTTATTCATCCATTCACTCAACACATGGAGCAGTATCTGCTCCAGGTACTACAGACAAGCATGTACAGGATAGATATGGAACTCTGTTCTCACAGTGATTACACAGCAATTATATTCAAGTACATTTCTTCTAGAAACACTTGCTACTTGTTGTAAGTATATATACTTAAATATGTCTAACAGATCTTGATATATTACATATTTAAGTAAATAATGATAGAACATGAATATTCTTACATGGATGCCTCAATTTCTTTCAGCTGCCTCAGACACTCACTGGATAGTGATAGCCAATGATATGCCAGACTTGATATCGATTGATAATGTTATGGCTCCACCAGGGAAGGTTAGAAGCATGGAAGCTTCTTCTTTCAAATTTGAATGAGCAATGAGCAATCAAACATTCCTGTTCCTGATTAATATTTTTTTGCCTTGATGCACATATAAGAACTGGGACTAGCAGAAAGGGTTTAGCTTAGGACTGTGGAGTAATGCTTTTCTTCATTTCTGATAAAGCTCCATTTGATGTTTGATCCTGTCTTCTTGATCTCCCAAGTTCCTGATAAGTCTACAAAGCTAAAACACTCACAGTTTGATCATTAGCAGTGTAGATCTTCCTCTCGTTCAATGAAAGTCTTCTCTTGGAGGTTAGCAGTAAATGTCTCATTGCCATGACCCACTGGTCAGTCCTTATGCCTCTTTGTCTTTGCACATGCTGATCCCTTTTCTTAGAAAGTAAGTCCCTTTAACCAGGCATCATCTCCTCTGAGAAGATTTCGCTGACCTCCTCAGACTGGAGAACTCTATTATAGCACTTGTCACTCCCCTCAAAGTGGAAAACAGTAAGTTGCAGTCTGATAAAGTCATATGATGCCCAGGCTGGCTTATGAGTAAAGAGGTGAGAAGGTCTCCTACTGAAACATATTTTCCCTCTTTTTTCCCGTTACAATAGCTTTTCAAAGTTCTTGAAATGTCCAGTAAGGAATTCCTATACTTTACTTTTGACTTCACAATTTCTCAGTCAAAAGCTCAGTATCATCGCGTAGGATAATACATTACCCTTTTTTTAAAAAAAAAAAAAAGAAAAACAAAACAAAAACCTCAACACTCAAAAATTAAATCTGTGTCTGGGAAAAGGCTTTATAGATAGTGGTACCTGGATTCTGGTGCTTGAGAGAAGCAGGAGGAAGGAGGGGAGATGTCAAATACCATCTTTTAAAAAATTTGTTTTTGATGACCATCTTTAAGAGATTTTAAATGCCATACATGAATTCAAGAAAGAGAATAAAGTAGGGTTCTCAGAAATAATAGAAAGCTTCTTAGGGAAGCTGGGATAGTATCATTTTATATCTCTGATATTTCTGCTCATCTACTAAAGCTCATTAAAACCTATTAGTGATTAGGAAATACTTATGTTTTATAAAATTTATTTAAAAATTTAAAGATAGCAATCTAAACTCTCTTTAAAAATTAATTTTTATATATATCTTAACACCATTTAACACACTTAACTTTAGTACTTTACTAAAGTTTGCAGAGGCAGACTACTCTTAACAGTAGGAAAACAAAAGGCAGAGGAGCAGACAGACTTTTTTTTTTTTTGAGAGGGAGTCTAGCTCTGTTACCCAGGCTGGAGTGCAATGAGTCTAGCTCTGTCACCCAAGCTGGAGTGCAGTGGTGTGATCTCTGCTTATTGCAACCTCCCACGTCCCAGGCTCAAGCAATTCTCCTGCCTCAGCCTCCCAAGTAGCTGGGATTACAGATTTCTGAAATTCTGAATAGTATAAATACAACTGGAATTATACTTTATTTTAAAATACACATTTCTGGGTAAAAACATAATTAAAGATCCAATAATTTTGGTTAAATTTTAAAATAAGCCCAATATGTAACTAAATAAGTCTTAGCAGAAAAATGTCAGGATAAAGTTGAGATTGCTCCTATTTTTTAATATTTGTAGCACATATTTATTCATAATTACTTGTGAAGTTTCAAGTACTAAATATTACTCTGACCTGCCTAACATGAGTCAGAATTTAGGGCAATAGAAAATATAAAACAAATTTTTCCTTACTAATACATATTTTTTTAAAGTTGTGTTTATGTTCTTCATTGAGAACTAAATAATCACTAAAAGAATTGCAGAAGTCACAAAATCATTAAATTAAGGAGAGAAAATCTCTATATATTTAGGATACAGATATTTAGTATGCTAAGATCTCTATCCAATGGTCAAAAAACAACCAACAAACCAAAGATGAAAATAAAAAACAATTTCTTGGAATATTATTTGAGGACTTCCAATTTTAACATGCAGAACTAAGTGAGTATTTTCTTATTCACATGTCAGAAAAATCAACCAAAAAACCAAAACATCAAGGGAATCAAGAAAAACAGTAATGCAAAGCTTATCCTTTGTAAAAGCAGGAAATAACAGAGAGTTTTAAAACAAGAGGGAGAGAAGACTTAGTGACATAGGACATAGGAAGTGCCAGAGTGAAGATGCCTGTGGATTCTGAACTTCAAGAATGTCATAAAAGCACAATTCTAAGTGATATATACTCAAATGTAAATGGAGGTTTTTACAATAAAGGACAGCAAACTGCTTCCTATACAACCAAATAGTAAATATTTCAGGATTTCTGGGTCATATGGTCTCTGCCATAACTATCCAATTCTGCCATCGTAGTGCTGAAGCAACCATGTATAATAAACAAATGGGCATATCTATATTCCAATAAAACTTTACTTATAAAAACAGAAAGCTGGCCAATGGGCTATAGTTTGCTGATATTTGTTCTCTAGCAATAAGGGTGTTTCAGCTTGAGTGAATGCTTCCCTGGGCCTCAAAGTGGTGAGGTTTCTAGAAAAAAGAAAGGCAGCAAAGCAGAATGAGAAGTGGTAGGAAAAAGCCGTGCTTGCTTGAAGCAGTCTGTTTGTGTGTGAGTGGAGACTTTGCTTTGTGAATGACTCAAAGCTTCTGATGTCCATTGGTTGGAGAAAAATAAAGGTGAAAATAACTAACTTATAAATTCAACCCTTTTCCATAAGAAAACTTCCCACTATCTGGAACATGACCCATACCTCTGTCACAGAACCTTTTAAAAATCACTGATTCTGGAAAAACTTACCCCATTGTTTGAGTAATCAAAAAGGAGTCAGTGTAAGATCCACAGAAAGATATTAAAAGAAGGGGGAAAAAAGAGTAAAGAAAGAAGAAAATAAAGTGACAATCAAGAAATAGACACTAGAAAAATGTCTTACGAGGCAGATAAAAATTGTGACCAAAAGTATTTTTTGAATTTTAAAAAATGAGTAAAGTCATTTCTATGCAATTTCGTAAGAAACAATCACAAAACAACATAAGTAAATTAAACATGTACTGGCAATACATGGCTGGGAAGTTAAGGGAAAAACAAATAAAAATATCAGAGAAATGAAAGTTAAATTGGAAACTGCACAAAGAAGATCGGGCATTGCTGAAAGCATGGCTAGAGATGCAGAAGACAGAATTAGAAAAAAATGAATAAAAAGAATAAATAGACAAGATATTTAAAAGTGTTATATGACAGATATGAAATATTAAAAAAAATCAAACATATGCATAATTGGTGTTCTTGAAGAAGAAAACCAAAACAATAAAACAATAACTGTTAGGATTATTACACAAAAATTATGAATGTAAAGCATTATTAAATAAAATCCAGTTACACATTAAAAAACTAACACACCATGAGCAATTCTATTTATTCTAGAATGCAAGGATGGTTCAATATTAGGAAGTCTATTAATATATTTCTACCACACTAATAGATTAAAAGTCACGTTTCTAGATGCTGAGAGACATTTGATAAACTCCAACATCCATTCTTACTAACAAGCAAATAAACAACAAAACTATCAATAAATGCCAGTAGATACTTCCTTAACCTAGTGCAATATGCTAATCTCAATATAAAATCTAGTGCTATAATCTATAAGGAAACTCAGAAATATTTATATTAATGTCAGGAACAAGACAAGAATGTCTTCTACCACAACTATTCATAGACATTGATCTAGACGTCCTAAGCAATGCAGTTTTACAAGAGAGAAATAAAATGTATACAAATTGGAAAAGAAAAAGACAAATCATAATTGCTTGTAGATTATAAAAGTAAAAATTTGATTATATAAAAAGTGAGCCAACTGAAAAAACAATATTAGAAACAATAGTGGAAGTCAGTTAGGTCTTTGGTTAGAAAGTAAATATATACAATCATCATCCTTCTTATATTAAAATAAAAGAAGGCATAATGGAAGAAAATACTTCATTTTTTTATAGCAATATCACTAGAAAATATTTAGAATAAATTTGTCAGATGTGAAAACTTATGTAAAGAAATCTTTGACCAACTGGACATGGTGGCTCATACCTGCAATCCCAGCACTTTCAGAGGCCGAAGCTGGCAGATCACCTGAGGTCAAGAGTTCGAGACCAGCCTGGCCAACATGGTGAAATCCCATCTCTAATAAAAATACAAAAAAAAAAAATAGCTGGGTATGGTGGTGCATGCCTGTGGTTGCAGCTACTCAGGAGGCTGAAGCAGGAGAATCACTTGAACCCAGGAGGCAGAGATGGCAGTGAGCCGAAATCATGCCACTGCACTCCATACTTCAGCCTGGGCGACAGAGTGAGACTGTCTCAAAACACCACCACCAACAACAACAAAAACCCATAAAACAAAGAACTTTACAATGTCTCTTGTGGACGCAAAAGAACACTTGAATAGATATAGAAATATATTATTGGTGAGAGAAACTCAGTATCAGACAGTTTTCAATTCTCTCTAAAAAAAATGTAAACATTTAATACAGTTCCTATAAGAATATCAATTAAATTTGGGAGTCTATACATGACTCTAAAGTTCATATAAAGGAAAAAACAAGCAAGAGTAACCAGGAAAATTCAGGGAAAAAAATAGAAAATACATGGTACTACCCCTACCTGACATTAAAATATTTAGGATGTGATGACAATTCAATTAGTGGGAAAAGGTTGAAATCAATCAATGCTGTTTATTCTGGCCCTCTAAAAAATTAATGTTGGATTATAACCTTAGACCTTACATCAAAATGATTTCCTGATGAATCAAAGATTTCTATGTTAATAAAAATATAAAAATACTAGGACCCTTGGCCGGGCGCGGTGGCTCAAGCCTGTAATCCCAGCACTTTGGGAGGCCGAGACGGGCGGATCACGAGGTCAGGAGATCGAGACCATCCCGGCTAACACGGTGAAACCCTGTCTCTACTAAAAATACAAAAAAAAAAAAAAAAAAAACTAGCCGGGCGAGGTGGCGGGCGCCTGTAGTCCCAGCTACTCCGGAGGCTGAGGCAGGAGAATGGCGTAAACCCGGGAGGCGGAGCTTGCAGTGAGCTGAGGTCTGGCCACCGCACTCCAGCCCTGGTGACAGAGCTAGACTCCGCCTCAAAAAAAAAAAAAAAAAATACTAGGACCCGCCATGGAAAAGTTTTAAAAGTATTATAGTAAAGAAGACCTCTCTAAGTCCATTACAAATCTCAGAAGCCATAACAAAAAAGTCTGACAATTATTATATTGATGAGTCTGACAATATACAAATAAATTGGGCAAAAAATTTGCAGCTCACGTGGTAGACTAGCACTGTCAATGGAAATACAATGTAAGCCACACTCATAATTCTAAATTTTCTACTAGTTAGTGTAAAAAGTAAAAAGAAGTGGTTGTTTTTAAAGAAATGTATCACTTTTTTTCTTTAATTAAAGAAATTAATTTTCATAATACATTTTATTTAACTTGGCATATCCGAAATAATTTTATTTCAATAAGTAATCAATATAAAATATTATAAATGAGATATTTCTATTCCTTTTTTTTCCAAGAAATCTAGTGTGTATTTTATAATCACTGTGCATCATGATTAGAACTTGCCACATTTCAAGTGTTCAAGAGCCGCATGGGGCTGGTGGCTACCATATTTGACACACTTTAATGGGTTACTTTTATTAATATAGAATATTCTTATATAGAAGGAATTATCATATATCAATAATAAAATGTCTAACAGCCTAATAAAAAAGGGCAAAGCATTATTAATTCACTTAAGTTGAGAGAATTTCAAGTTAAATTATCAGAAAATACTATTTCATATCAGATTGACAATGATCACACATTTTATGACATGCTGAGTCCACGAGGAAGGGGAGAGTGAGTCACTTCACACACTGATGGTTAAACTACAAATTTGTTCAATCTTAGTTGAGGGAAATTTGTCAGTATCTATCAAAACGACAAATGCACATATCTTTGACCTAGGAATTCCAATTTGAGGAATGTTTCCTACAGATGTATTTGCAAATGTGTGAAATGATTTATGTACCAATGACCTATTAAGATATTGGCTATAAATGTAAAACTTTGAAACTGCCTAAATGTTACCAATAGGGAATAGGCTAAATAAATTATGAAACATTACACAGTGAGGTGCCATGTGACAAAAACTAATAAGAAAATATATTATGTAATAATGTAGAAGCTTATTTAAGCTGTATTGTTATGTGGATAAAAAGACAAGGCACAGATAAGTATAAATTTTGTGGTCCCAACTATGTAAAAAAGTACTTGTACATGTATGATATACACATGTACAGACATATAAAACATGTCTGGAAATATCCATATGTAATTAGTAATTGAGGTTTCCTCCTGTGAGGGGAACTGGTTGTCTCTGTGACAGAGATAAGAGGTAGAGTTACTCTTCAGTGTATATCCTTTTGTGCCATCCAAGTTTAGTACCCTGAATATGTATGACCTACTCAAAATTAAATAAAATATTTAAATGTGTTTTTGAGGGCATTGAAACAACAAAACCCACCATGGAGAAAATTTTTTTCAATTTTTGATATATATTGCATTTTCTTCATTTCTGCTTAATATTTCTCAACATAGCTGTTGACATAGGCACTATTGCGTTCTAAATGAAGACACCAATATGAAGAACACAGGTTTGCTACCTAAGAGTTTCATTTTTGGCTCCAGCTTTCTCGAGAGTCAGAAGCACTAATTAAACGGTTTTGCTTAGTACTTTCTTTCTGACCTACTCTGTTTAGTGGAACCAAATGGCAGGTATTTCCAAATCATAATCTCTTTCACCAATTGCTTTCTGAACTTGATTGTACCTTCCTGGGTGGAGAAGCGTCAGTTGGGTTTCTACTGAAACCAACAAGCGCCCAGTTCCTCAGAGGCCACTCTGGATTAAACTGCATCAGGCCTGTTTCCGGAAAACTAATGGGCTTGTGCTTTTTAAAATTATTTTTATTTTTTTTATTATTTTTTTTTTTAGCGTATAGAGGCTCCCTTGTTCATTTTGCCTTGTATCTCTCCTGAAATCCTGGCTGGTTCCAAGTCCTGACTACCCCATGAGGAGAATCACAGCCCACCTTCAGTGGCACTGATCCAAGTGGGCCTTCCTTACCCACCTCCAGACAACTAAGGCATTGGCAACACAGCATCTGGCACAGATTCTCTGCAGGCAAGATTATTATACCAATTGAAAATGGGGTCACAGTGGCCAATTGGAGTTTGAGGCATTCAAAAGGTAATAATAAATCTATTGGCAATTGAATAGTCATTAATAACACCACCATGGAAACAGATTGACATAGATTTCTCGGATTCTCATGAATTCAATTTTGAACTCCATAACTTGGTGTAAACAAAATGATGTTGTGGTTTGTGGTGGTACAAGGGCGCGCTGAGGTCTCAATGTTGGATCAGAGTTTTCCAGAATCTATATATATGCTCCTAGGAAGGTAATTTAAACTCATGTAAAATCTCAACCAACAGTGCAGTGCAAGGTGCTGAGGGCTTCCTGTGCACACCGTGAAAATGGCCAAGGCATTGAAGGAAAGGGATTAGGTATTTCCATGCCAACCAGTGGAGGTCAGTGTTGAGTCGTCAATCTCTTGCCTTAACTGGGTGCAATCTGTTGCCACAGTAGACCGGTCTCTGCTCAGAAAAGGGATACTCAAAAATGAAAATATGGGGCTGATGACACTTCCAAGTATGAGCAGCAGCTCCGTGCTGCTAAATAATGGTCACCTGGAGTAGCTGAAAACATCTGAAGCGACCTCAGGAAGGCTTGCTGCACTGGGAGCAGGTAGATGGAGGGGTAACAGTGTAGTTATGCAGCTTCGGCTACTAAGAGCTCACTTTGCCTTTCAAACCAACTCCCTTCCCAAATTCCTCTCCGCCAAGAGGCACTGGGATCCAAGATGAGCATGTTGGTCTCTTTATTAGCTATGCGAGTTGTTAAAAGCAAGAAGTGGACAGCTAAATTTGCTTCCCAAGAGTAAAGGCACCTTCTTGTAGGCAACATCTTTTTTTGTACGGTCACAATCCTCATTTCTGTGAAATTTGAAAAGGCTCTTCAAACATTCATTCCAAATTGAGAGTCAACCCCATTGCTGGCTTGCTAGTGGTCACTCTCAGAGTGGGCATTTCTTATTAATCTCTAGATTAACACACATGGGGAAACAGAAAGTGTGAGGGAAGAGACTAGCACTGTATGCTGCAAAACTAACCACTAGAACACTTGGAAAACATAAGGAGACAGAAAAGTCCAAGAGGCCGTTGAAATCTCTGCACTTTCTTCAGCTCGCCTCTCTCTTCTCCTTAAGGGCCACAAGCTTCCTCTCCATAATTTGAGGATTTAGGGTATAAAGCACTAAGCAAAGTATTTGTCCAAATCAAATACTTAAGCTCCTGGACATCCATTCAGCACTATTATTTTGGTCTTCATCATGATTAACGTGATTTGGCTGGAGGGGAGGATGGGCAGAAGTTTTAATGTGTGGGAAAGCCCCTGCAGTTCTATTTTTAGATGCTTATGTTCTTCCTCAAAGGGCAGCCTAGGAGGAGTGAAGGCAGCTCTGTTTGTTTAATGCCAGGGGATGTAGGTAGCAATTAGTAACTTAAAATTATCCTTAATGAGGAGGCCCCTTCATTCCTCAGGGTGTGGTTCCTGTTCAAAGCTCAGATACACAAAGTGTATTTTTTGAAACTGAAGGGGAAGGGGTGCTTTCCCACTTTCTGAATTTGGTATTCTGTTTTACATTTTGTCAGTATTTTTGAATATTTTAAATCTATTTTTTATACTCAGTCAACCAGGCTGAGCATTAGCCATAGACAGGAGTCTTCTGATACAAGTACCATGTGTTTTAACTTCCAGATGCCACCTCTGTCCTTTTTCATACCATGAGCTTTAATTCTCCGGTGCCCTTTCTCATACTATTTTCTATCTGTCACACTCCTTTCTTTGTGCTTTCTTAATCTGCCACCCCCAGTAGAGGCATCATACCCACATGCTGAAATTCTATTTATTCTGCAAACTTAGTTCAAATGTCATCTGCCACATGAAGCCTTCAATGCCCCTTGCCAATCCTTTTTTCACAGGCAAAATTAATCATTCCCTTCTCCATACCCCCAGAGTTCTGTGTACAGTTTGTTAGTGTCTGCACACATATATGTGGACATCCAGGAGTTACACAGTAAATCTTCGGCAATGCAGGGGACAGATAATCTAAAACTTGTACTGTTGCTATTGAGAGAATGAAGATAATGCAATACAGTTAGTAATCACAGAGTAAAAGACTCCAACATAAGCAGAGGAAAGAGAAGTATCTAAATAGAAAGTTGTAATTGATGCCCACAAACAAGAGGGTCCTAATATAATACCACTCCCTTCCATAATAGTGAAGAGAGTAAAAGATATTTTGTAGCAGTCATCTTGTAGAGTCCATTTTAAGGCAGACCCACTAAGTTTCTGCATTGGCTCGAGACCTGCTACAGTAGCAACTAGGAATGGAAACTGTTGGTGCTACAGAAATGCTGTTATTAAAGGATCTAGAGTTTAGCATCTAAACTACAATGTCAAAGCTTTTTACAATTGCAGAGAGAGACAATTGTCTGTATAAAAATCACTTTGCTACAAGGCAGTTAGTTAGTTAATCTGATCAACCTGCTGGAGTGAAGGTGAGACATGGACCCAAGTGGAACACAGAACAGGATCAGCAAATAACACAAACCTGTGAAATGCAATATAATACAAGAATCCACACAGGAACAAGGCAAGGGTGATTTACACGCCATTTCTGTTGAGGATTATATCAATGCATTAACGAAGAAGGGCTTGCAGTGAGTCCAGATTGTGATTATCTCTGTGTTATTTGAAGGTTGTAATATGCATATATGTGTGCATGTGTGTAGGAGGATACAACTGTTACTTCTTCACCAGTCCACTGCCCTACCCCAACCAAGGCAAAGCTCATTGTTTGTGGTTAACTGACTCAGGGAGAGGATGTATTAATCAAAAGCAGAGAATAGGGGCCCTGCTCTGGCTTTGGAGGTTTCAAAAACATACCCCAGGGAAAGGCAGGGAAAATTCAGCGCAAGGATCCTCACTTCCGGGAGAAAGATAAAGCTTCTCCAGCTTGGGTGAAAGAGGAGAGCTGGAGGAGAAGCAAGAAGCCCTGGACAGCGGCATGCCTTTTCTGCAGCTGGAGTGAGGAGAGAAGGAGGCCCACACAGGTGTGTGGGTCCCAAGAGCTAGGGAGAACCAGGGTTCCAGAATACAGAAGGCTCCAGGAGCAATGACTGTGAGAACTAGTGCTTTGACAGTCTCCTCGAGGTTCCAGCACTCTGATGTAGGGAGAGACCAGCAGAATTGTCCTGCTTATCATTCCTAGAGTGGCCTGGAGGTTGACACGAGACCTGGACAGCCTCAGAGAGCTTCTCTTGCCTCATTGCATGTTGCGAGCACCCAAATAGCTCGCATGAACTCAAGAATGGCCCAAATATAGTACAAAGAGTCCCCAGGCTGGACAGGGCCCTGCACACATGATTTAAGGATCGTGGGTGGAGACCCAGAGAGATGGAACAATGGGAGCTGGCATCATCAGGTGAGAAAGGACTAAATGCATTGGACTCCTAGCCCTGTCCCCATGCCACCTTGAACGTCTATGGCATCACAAATTGCTAGGTGTCAGTGTATGTCCCACTGGATAAAGGGAACTTAACTTATAAATTAAAGTGAATAACCAAAAATATTAAAAGTCTAATTTTTGCACAACTGAGTTTGCAGTCAGGTTTGTGAATGTGCCACCCACACTGTGTTGTACACATATATGTGCTATTTATTTGGAATGAGTGGTACATATACCTTTCATTTCGTGTGGGTTACGTTACTTTCAATGACTCCCTTAGTTGTCATATTATGAATATTAATGAGTGGTTGCAGAACCAGGTAGATTGACTAGACAACTGCCATCAAGGTGTCCAAAATGGCATACCACCTGCAGAATGGCATGTGAACCAGGCCTATTTGGTGGTGCCACTTATCATAATGGCACTCTGAAATCTGCTCTTCTGTACAATTGCTTGATTCTTCGTCTACCCATCTGTTAGACTGTGAACTCCTTAGTTAATAGGTTTCCCTGAGCCAAAACAGTATGATCCAGAAGAGGGGCTAAATCAACATTTGCTAAATGAAGAATGTTCCTAATACTAGGGAACAATAATACATTCTTACAATTCCTCTGTGGCCCCCATTAGATTCTGGCAGATTTGGGAGCACAGAATCTGAGCTCTATAGTTGTTGAGTGAATGAACAAATAATAACTTTCAGGCAAGATAAAATATGTGATCCCCAAAGGGATATTGAGTGTACTCCGCATTTTGCAAGCGTGTAAGTGAATCCACATCTCGGTCCATTTTCCTTAGTTATATGCCTAAAGATCTAAGCAGGAAAACACCCTTAATCTTTTCATATACTTTCCTGCCATGAGAATAAACAATTGCCATTGAGGTCAAGACCTACCAAAACACAAGAATGCTTTTAAACATTACAATGAAGAAACTAACATCTACTCTTTTTCCATTTCCTAGTCCTACTTAAAAAATATTTCTGATTCTTCTTTAAAATGTAAAGGCTTGTAAAGAAAAACCACTTCTTGTACGTGCTGCTTAGTGATTGAAGCTTTAAAGTGCAATAGAAGGCTCCCGTGTCTGCAACCCTTATTATAATAGCACGTTCCAGAAAAATATTAGATTTCTCTCAAGATTGACTTTGGCTGAGTTTCCTCCCTTATGTCCTACTCCCTCAGTGACTGAGCTTCCTGCCTTGGACTCCAGGCTGTGATTCTTACCACTGAGCCCCAGTTTCCTGGAGGATGAATCCCAGCACGCTTTTTCATGCCAACTGCTTCCCCTGGGTTGAATCCAGGTTCTAGACCTACTCTCTGCACTCACATTCCTACCCTATTTGTCCCAGAACAACCAACTCCATCCAATGTACTCCACGTTTGGATCTTACATCTTCTCAAACCTGATCATGCATCAAGTCTGTTTCAAAACCTGTGATACATCTCCATTTTCAATTGCAGAATTTTCCTTCTGCTTGTCTATAGCACATTTTATTCAATGTATTAGTTAGAGTGTGTTAACTGCATTAACAAACAACCCCACATTTGTCATAGTTTAACACAAAACATTTTACTTCTTGCTCACAATACAGTTCAATGCAGGTCAAGATGGGGTGTTGGCATCCACTCTACGTGGTCTCTCAGGGATGCATTTTCCTTCTATCTGATGAATCTGCTCTTATTAGGGTCTTCATAAAACTCACTGTTCAATCAGAGGGTGATGGAAGAGCAAGGATCGGACATAAGAGGTTTTCATAAGCAGGCCTAGAAGTAGCACACCTCACTTCCTTTCACATTCCATTGGCCAGAGCTCAGTCACTTGACTGAGTGGGAATGGAGTCACATGATCACTTCTAATTGGAATACAGTAGTTCCCACTTATAACTGGTTTCGGTTTCTGAGTTTTTTGTTAACTGTGGTCAGCTGCAGTTCAAAAAGATTAAATGGAAAATTGCAGAAATGAACAATTCATAAATTTTAAATTGCATGCCATTCTGAGTAGCATGATGAAATCTAACACCATCCTCTCTAACACCATCCTGCCCAGGCCCACCCCAGGACGTGCACCCTCACTTGGCCTAGCAGATTTGCACTATAGAGGCTCCTCACCTGTGAGCCACTTGGAAGCCTTCTTGGTTATCAGATTGACTGTTATCAGATTTTACTTAATAATAGCCCCAAAGCATAAGACTAGTGATGCTGGCATATTGTTATAATTGTTCCATTTTATTATTAGTTATTATTAATCTGTTACTGTGTCTGATTTATAAGTTAAACTTTATCATAGGTATGTATGTATAGGAAAAAACATAAGATATACAGAGTTCAGTACTCTAAGGGTTTCAGGCATCCACTAGTGGCCTTGGAAAATAGCTCCCTCAGATAAGGGGGGACTATTATATATATCCTGGTGGTATGCTGAGAAAAAAGGGAAAACAGATACTGGTGAGCAATGGTAAACTGAGTCACAACTGTATAACTTTTACTATTAAAAGTACATAGTTCCTAAAACTTTTAGGCCAAAAGTATCTACTGATGCATAAGAGAAATCATACTCTGACTCAATTGCCCTAACATATTTGCAGTCCCATTTTTTAAACTACAAGGATAGAAAAATGAGTGAGTAGAGATCATTAATATGAATCAAACTAATTATCTTTAATTTCCAGTTTATGTACCTAATCTCAGTTCTGCAGTTTGCTATAAAAAAATCGCAGTGTGAGTTAACATTTTAGCTTGCTGATAAAAATAATATTAAATAAGATTTGCTGTTTATTGATAAATGTAATAGAAACACAAATGTGTGTAACATACATATATTACTGAATGATTCAAAGTAGAGAATTTTAATATTTTAACCATCTGAAGTACAGTTTAAATTTAGAAATATTGAAGAAAAACAGGATAAATGTCATACTCCTATTTGGCATATGATGTCCTTCCCAATCTAACCTCAGTCTACCTTTTTCACATCCTCTCTACTGCTCTCTCAGGGAATGGAACTTGCTGGAATGAAGAGAACCAAGGTCAGGGGCTACATTTCTACTGTCTTCCCCTTTATCATCAATTGCATTTGCTGCCTGAGAGAGCAGGTGAGATACTGGACCACTCTGGAGACATGCATGGACGTGAGTTCAAGGTGAGTCTGCATCTGTCCTTTTGCTATAATCCCTGATCTCACAGGTAAGTTTAGGGAGGAGGCCGCTGGAGCCCAAGAGGATCTGTTTGGCTCAAAAAAATTTATGACCCCTGACCAGAGGCTACTTTTCCAGGGTTGGCCCCTTCTCTATGAAAGCACTTATAGATCTCCTATAGATAATATGAGCTAGTATACCTCTAGCTTTTGGTTAATCATGGTAATTCCCAAAACAAGCCAAGGATTTCACACCTTGGGGCCATTTTGTGTGTTTTTTGAAGCCAACCCCATCAGTAATAGAATATTTAATTCTTAATTAGATGAAGATCACATGTCAGCCTAGCCTTCACCAAATAATTTTGTTGTAATAATATATAATTATACATATTTATATAATAATGTATATATAATCACATAATTTTATTATTTTATCATGTATGATAACTATATACTTAATTTCCAACCTAGCCAGCCAGCTTCCAAATGTGGACCTTTAATCTCGTGTATGAGAGTCATTTGAAGGATATCTGGGTATAAATCCTGTATTTAACATTGATTGTGAACTTCAGCAAATTAATCATTTGAGCCTCAGTTAAAAGGAACTGCTCAATAATGCCTACATCAAGGGTTATTGTGAGGTTGGATGAGAGCATGTAAAGAACACCTGCTCTTCTCTTTTGGACACAAATCTACTACAACTACCAATGTTTTGCAACTCACAGCACAAGTACAAGTAGCTAGTCAGCCATGATTCTCATATTAAAAAAATTAAACATTTTCACCAGATGCTAGTGGCAGCCTGAAGTAGTAAGTGGAACACAGGAATAGGAGTCAGAAGCCCTGAATTCTATGTCCAGTTTGGCTCCAATTCAACTCTGTGGCTTTGGGCCAGTTAATTTTTCAGCTTCCCCTTTTGTAAAATGGAGAACATAATCCTGCTCTGATGACCTGGATTTCAATGTCACAATGATTGTAATGCCATCATTACTGTGACCAAACACTCCATGTTAAAAAAAAAAAAAAAAGCCTTTTTACTCAACTTTTTAAAAAAATGTAAATTCTTACAACAAGGGCCTGGGGTGTGTAACACATTCACTCAACAAATATCTATTGACCTGCTATTGGTTGGGCATCGTTAAGCTAGGATAAAGTGGTGGATACAAAGGGAAAGTCAAAGTGTAAACAATAAGCAAGTAAACAAATAAATCAACTAGATGATTTCAAATACTTACAAGTTGTTCAAAAACTAAACCATGTCTATCCATATGCAGAAGAATAAAACTGCACCCCTACCTACCACCATATACAAAAATTAACTCAAGATGGATTAAAGACTTAAATGTAAGACCTCAACCTCTAAAAATCCCTGAAGAAACCTAGGAAAAACGCTTCTCCATATCAGACTTGGCAAAGAATTTATGACTAAGTCCTCAAAGGCAATTGCAACAAAACTAGAAATTGACAAATGGGTCCAAATTAAACTAAAGAGCTTCTGCACAGCAAGAGAAACTCTCAAGGAAGTCAACAGACACTCTACAGAATGGGAGAAAATACTCACTAACTAGGCATCTGGCAAAGGCCTATTATCCAGAATGTATAAGGAACTTAAATAAGTCAATGAGCAAAACCAAACAATCCCATTAAAAAGTGGGCAAAGGACATGAACAGACACTTCTCAAAAGAAGACGTACAAACAGCCAACAAACATAGGAAAAAATGGTCATCATCACTAATCATCAGACATGCAAATTCAAACCATAATGAGGTATTTCATACCAGTCAGAATCGCTTTTGTTAAAAAGTCAAAAAATAGCAGATGTTGGTGATGCTTCAGAGAAAAGGGAACACTAAGACACTGTTGGGTGGAATGTAAATTAGTTGAGCCACTTTGGAGAGCAGTTTGGAGATTTCTCAGAGAAATGAGAGTTAAACTATCATTTGACCCAACAATCTCACTACTGAATATCTATCCAAAAGAAAATAAATCATTCTACCAAAAAGACACATGCACCTGTATGTCCCACTGCAGCACTATTTACAATAGCAATGGCATGGAATCAACCGAGGTGCCCATCAATAGTGAATTGAATTTTAAAAATGTGGTACATATACACCATGGAACACTACACAGTCATTAAGAAAAGAATGAAATCATGTCCTTTGCAGCAGCATGGGTGCATCTGGAAATCATTATCCTAAGTGAATTAATGTGGAAGCAAAAAACCAAATATTGCATGTTCTCACTTGTAAGCGGAAGCTAAACATTGGGTACATATGGACACAAAGACGGGAACAATAGACACTGGGAACTACTAGAAATGGGAAGGAGGGATTCAGGGAAGGGTTGAAAAAAACTACCTATTGGGTATTATACTCAGTACTTTGGTAATGAATTCATTCGTATTCCAAACCTCAGCATCACACAATATAATTTGTAATGAACCTGTGCATGTACACCTTAACTCTAAAATTAAAGTTGAAAAACAAAAAAAGAAGAGCAAAGAATGCAAGACAACCCAAAAACCAGAAGACAAACTAAGCTATGTGAAGAGAGTAAGTAGAGAGGAAAGGGCTGGCTTAAATTGATTGGTTAAGGAAGGCCTTTCTAAGGAGGTGACATTTGAGTGGGGACCCAAAGAACATATTCAGTGTTTGGACACCTTATCAACAATGGAATGATGTAAAAAACAGTGTGCAAGCACCATTAACAAGTGTGAGCTAAATTTGACTGATTAAGTTCAGCTCTTGGAAGTGAATAGAGAAGCAGAGTGAGACGGTAGAAGGATAAAACAGGCCAAGAAAAATAAGACAGTCAGTTGGGACTGCTGTCTCTTCCCAATCTGTCTTCCACCAGCATACTCCTATCTGTGTGGAGTGGTGCTGGGGTGCTGGACATTTTAGGGAATAGCTAAAGGGAAGTTCATTGAGGATTCATTTTGTTTGGGTTTAGTGAGTTATGTTTATGAGACTCACAGGCACTTCTCTGTAGTTATTGAGCTAATATATTTCCTATGTAAAAATATCTTCCAGGATGGAATGTTGGACAAAAGTAATGGGTAGATTCTTGGATTATTTGATCATTCAATTAAAAAGAAGACTAAATCACATGAGCACACTGAAAAGATATTCCTACTGATATGACGCAAAATACTGGCATCGATGAAGAAAACGGAAAACTCATGTTCACCATTACAATAGGATATATAATACACTGGTTCTGAGTGTTATCAATTTAAAGAACATTTAGGCATTAATATATAAGAAATTGAGTTAATATATAAGAAAACTTGAAAAGTCCTTAAATCCTACAGCTCATGTATGAGAGAAACTTGAGAGAGTTTTCCCCAGATTTGACAACAGTCCTAAAAACATGTAAAACGTTGCCAACAAGAAGTTGTGAAGTGGTAAGTTTTCAGTTTGGAAGGAAAGTCTGAAGCTAAATTCTATTTCTTTGTGTAAAAAAAATGCTGTTACAATATCACTGTCATAGGAAAAGGTGATCAAAGAGCAGCCAAGAAAATGTGGAAAACATGTAAAGGCGTCAGGCTGTTAACTAATAAAAATACATTTCTGGTTCTTGTGATTTTTTTGGTATTTGTCAGATCTTTAAAATTGTCATTTGCTGTGGTTTCTTTTCTCATTTTAAATAGATGTTTACATTCGGGCCAATTTGTATTCCTGAGTTTGGGAGGATTTTTCCTTAAAGATTGAGTCCTTCACTTGAGTAATTTTTAGGTTCCACAAAACTTGGCTCCAACTCTGCAAGCCGGCCTGGTGGAGAGGTCAGGGGAGATGGGGATGTTTCCAGAGTGATGTCCTAGGTAAGGGGAGATTCTGGATGTTCCTAGGGTGGCCCAGAACAAGTACACACTGTCACCAACACATACACATGTGTCCTACGCTACCCTGTCCCGACTGCTCCCCAGAAGATCACCAAGGTGGCTTTTCTCACCCACGTGCAGCTGCTGAAGGCCCAAGTCTCACTGCCCACATCCCTGAACCTCACATGGTCACTTCCCGTCAGGGGCATGGAGTGGGTGGGAGAGCACTGGGCAGGTATTGGGTGTGTCAGCAGGAGAGAGCATAGGTGCCCCGCATGTGTACAGCCCTGCCTGGCCCTGCACATTGCTCAGAGAAGAGCCCAGCCAAACCCAGGGGACACATCTGTGCAGCAGTGATTTCTCCTGGAACCTGCTGGTATTCATAGGTTGATTGAATGAGTGTGATGAACAGCTCCACAGGTTGGATACATGGATGGTGAATTTTGGCACTGAAACCCCAGGGCCAAAGCCCCTGGACTCTTCCTTTGTGTCCTCCCTCCCTCCCTCCCCTCTCCCACTGGGTCTTCTTTTTTTTATTTTATTTATTTATTTTTTTTTTGAGACGGAGTCTGGCTCTATCGCCCAGGCTGGAGTGCAGTGGCCAGATCTCAGCTCACTGCAAGCTCCGCCTCCCAGGTTTACGCCATTCTCCTGCCTCAGCCTCCCGAGTAGCTGGGACTACAGGCGCCCGCCACCTCGCCCGGCTAGTTTTTTGTATTTTTTAGTAGAGACGGGGTTTCACCCTGTTAGCCAGGATGGTCTCGATCTGCTGACCTCGTGATCCGCCCGTCTCGGCCTCCCAAAGTGCTGGGATTACAGGCTTGAGCCACCGCGCCCGGCCAAATCCGCAGAATCACCTCATTCTGCTCCGAGACAAAGTAGCCGTGTGTCCCCTTCCCTGCCACCTTTCCTGCTTTCCTTGGGTATAGCCGAAGTGAGTTGGGTAATAACATGCTAAACTTTTTTCTTTTTAATTTGAGGAGGGAACACCTTTTTCTAAAGAGCACAAGGCCTCCGCTCTGGTTGTTTCTTCTGGAATGCACCAGGACCTAGAGAGACCATCCGTGACTAATCTCTACAGGAAGCCCGACTGGCTTCTATTATCTCACCTGGAAAATGGGGTTATTGATAGTTTATACAGCATTGGGTTGAACAGAGTCCTCTTCCTACTTCAGCCAGCATGTTCCCCGCCCAACCCCCACCCCCGGCATCCCACAGACTAACCATCCCAGCTTGGCTGTACCAAACTTTCCCCAGACATGCCTCCTTTCCACCAGTGTGTAAGAGAGACCAAGGATTCTTTAGAGCTGTCTCTGAACAAGAATGATGGTCAGACTCCATGGAGAATGCCTCAAAGATAACACGAAAAAGCGGCAGGGGTCTCCTTAAATAGAGAGTGTTATTTTGGTTCACATGATATCCTTGCGGGCCTGAGAGGGCACCTCAAAGTCCACATCATGTCATGAAGAAAATGTAAAAGGATTTGGGAGAAGGAAAACAAACTTCTCTCCCATACAACTCCCTCGCCCTTCAGATCTTTTTTCTTTTTTCTTTTTTTTTAACAAAAGAAAGAGATATTGATGGTAATGGACACACAAATAATCATGCGACAAGATGGCTCTGGGAGGCTGGGTGTGGTGGTTCATGCCTGTAATCTCAACGCTTTGGGAGGCCGAGGCGGATGGATCACTTGAGGCCAGGAGTTCGAGACTGACCAACATAGTGAAATCCCATCTCTACTAAAAATACAAAAATTAGCCAGCCATGGTGCCACGTGCCTGTAATCCCAGCTACTTGGGAGGCTAAGGCAGGAGAATCACTTGAACCTTGGAGGTGGAGGTTGCAGTGAGTCGAGATCACGCCACTGCACTCCAGCCTGGGCAACAGAGCAAGACTCTGTCTCAAAAAAAAAAAAGAAAGAAAGAAAGAAAAAAGATGGCTCTGGGAAACAAACAAAGACTTGTGGAAAGACTTGCTGTTTCGTTCTGAGATGTTTCAATTTACCTGATCAGACTTTAACATTGTGAAAAATTCTACGCAGACATGTTTTGAAGTGGGCAATAATTTACCTCACTTGGGTTTAGCTTCCTCAGATGCTATGAAAAGTTAGAACAAAATGATTTCCAGGGTCCGTTATAGGGCTAAAATTCTATAATTTCATAATGATGATATATTCTGTTTAGGTAACATGTTGTTCTATATTTTAAAGATGCCTTGCAATCAAGTAGGCATTGATTGATTAAGCACTAATAGGACATATAACTTAGAAGAGTACTTTTCTGTAGAAAACAATTGTGTTCCTGAAAATGTGCATTAAATATATGTGTGTGTATACATATTTAAATAAATCAACATCTATATTGTATATACCATGAGTTTTCTGCTCTCAAGAATCTTGTGATGAAGATTTTACAGGGCTTAGTCATCTAGTATGTCAAGTTCAATTTTCTTAAAGAAACATTCACACTGAATGTTTGCATCGTGTAGGTCTCATCATCTGGAGAACGGCATTGAGGCACTGAGAGGTTATACGGGTTGTTCAGGAGCATGGGCAGCAGCAGAACCAATACAAGACCTCGGGAACTTAGGCCCACACTCTGACCCCAATGTCGCACGCATTCTTCCCTGGTTACAACTGGAATTAACATGCTAACCTGCATGTATGCTATCCACACTCTGCACACATCAAGCTCCGAAACACTGAGTACCCTCTAGCAATGTTTCATGCAGAAAGCAGACAACATTCTGGATGATGCTGTTGTGTTGTAATGAGGCTCTGTCTGTTTGGCAATATGACCATGCTCCAGATGTACGTTTTCCAAAATTGAAGCCATTATTTACAGCCATACAGAGGGAAAATAAACTTCACTCGGCAGCAGACTTCCTAGAAGCTACTCTCTCCTTTGATATAACCCAGGCTCCCCTCTCCGGGTTTACAGCTGAAAATAAAGCACAGTTGGTGCGGTGACTGCTTCCACAGTCCCAGGGGTGTGAGGGTGGAAGGGTGTCCATGCGGATGCCGGCTTTTTCTCCTCACTCCTAAACATCACTCACTGTTATGATGAAGTCTTAACCTAGCATCTCTCATCATCTCTGTGGGAGGGATTTTCCTATGAATCATTTCCACATTTGAACATCCCAGGCAAGGGCCCCTGATGCTATTTTCCTCTCAGGAAATGTTTATTCCCTTATAATATTTTCATTTCTTGGCTCCTTGAAAAGTGATAGAGTCTCACTGTGCTTTTCACTCCAGGACACAGAGGACAGAGTGGTTGCTCTGTGTTCTGCCTGAAGCCCTGGAGTTGAAGAAGTAGGCAGCCGTTGATGGGGGCTCAGTATTTAGAGTGTCCTCGACAATGAGGTTCTTTCTGCTAAGTGTCAGGAATTGTTCTTTCGACTTCATCCGTTTCTTTCATGGCCTTGGTATTATTTGTCCATGTTTTCACACCCATGCACAGGAGAGTCTAGGGGAATGTGTTGGGAGATGTCACAGGCCAGCCCAGAACTGGTGCCCACGTTTCCACCCACTCTCTAAGAGGAGGCTGAGGAATGTGGCCCAGCCATGAGCCCTGAGAGGTGGGGAGATTGGTTTGCTGGGTATCTAGCCAGGCTCCACCCAGGGTAAGTGCTGGAATAAGGCAAGAGAGTTGGTTAAGAGAATACTTACGAGGCTGGGGACAGAGCCTACACACAGCTGCAGACTGGGAAATGCGAGGTCCAGTGGAACTCAGCCCCTGCCCTCAGGAGTCACAGTTGAGAGACAGAGATGCTATCAGATTCTCTAATTGCGGCAGAAACCTATGGTGCTGGGGAAACGCCTGCTGTACCATGAACACAGCTGTGAGAGTGGAAAGGAGGGAAATGTAGGCCACTGGCCTGGGCTTAGGGGAGGTTTCACAGCAGAGGATCCATCAGAGTGAGTCGGACAAGAGTGAATATGGGTTTGTGAGGAGACACGGACAATGGGTATGAGCAGAGGGAAGGCCCTGAGCTGGGTGGTCCAACACGAGTGGAGAGTGAGGCCACAGAGTCCATCAGGGAGATGGGGGTGGAACTGGTCTGTGGGGAGAGATGGCGGGGAGTTTTGGGCACTGCTATGTAGGTAGTAAGTCATTGTTCAAGGTGTGGGGGCAGGGGAATAACGTGATTGGATCCATGTTTTAGGGAGTAGGTCTGGTGACCAGTTGAGAATGAAGGGAAAGTAGGAACAGCAGGGGGCAGGGAGCTCAGTGAGGAAGCTATTTCCGCACCTGGGGCAAGAGGTGTCAGCAAAGACGCAAGGATGGCAAGTGGGAGGTGGTTCAGGTGACTTCTGCAGGGATTCCATGTGGCCAGCGAGGGGTGCTGCCCTTTGATTCACTCTATCTTTGCTATCTCCCCGCCAACACATGCTAGTGTTCCATTTCGCTTGGAGAGTCATGGGACATGAAACCCCAAATGCTACTTTAAATGTTAGTAATTACAACAGAGAATGCAGACAATGTTATTCACCTCTCTTCTGATTTAACAGTGGGAGGTCCCTCTTGATTGGAGAAGTAATGCTAACAGTAACATTTCTGAGCTTTGTTTTTTAAATCCCCTCCTGGGTATTATTAAGTGGGCCTGATCTCAGCAGGAAAACTCATAGTCAGTATAGCATTTACTAAGTAAATGCCAGGCACTGTTTTAAGGACTTTTGGTTACATTAACCCATTTCATCCTCATAATAAGAAAGGTGATGCCAGAAAAATTATCAAAAACTTGGAACAAAGGCAAAAAGGTGAGAGACATGTTCTTTCAATATCATAGGACAGCAAAATTCCATTTTGAAAATTATTATTTGTACTTTACAGATGAGGTACAGAGAAATTATGGGATTTGCCCAAGGACAGAGAGATTCAGTTGGTAAAGCTGGGATTCTAACGCAGGAAGTCTGGTTCCAGAGAACTCTTGTATCTACCCACCATGTATTAGTGAGCAATTTTCCCCATTCTTAACTTCTATGATTTCTCTTCCTGCTGAATCCTAGGAGTATTTATTTCATTTAACAAATATTCACTGAGCTGCTACTATGTGGTAGGTTCTGGATTAAACTACATGGTAAATTGTATTAGTGTTGCACAGTACAAGTATACAAATTAGCTCTTGTCTATATGTTCAGGACCTAAAAAACAAAACAAAACAACCAAAAATCAGGCAAAGAACCTTCTGGGCAATCACATAATTTGCTGTGTCCTTTTGTTAGAGTCTTGTGATTATCTATGAATATGGCATATGGTGAACCAAGTGTATTTGCCACACAGGTAGAGAGAGAAGCCAGAAGGGGTTAAAATCAGACTCTTTGATGATGGGGTTCAGGCCCATGTAAAGTCCAAGAGTTAGGTTTTTTTCTAGAACCTTGAACCCATCAGTCTTATTAGTAAAACCACACAGGCAAAATGATGTCACATGAAGGTCTCCTTCTGCCAAACCTCTGCTACCTATAATCTGCTTCAAAATGATGGCTGCCTTGAGTTTCTCCACCTAATTTTCATCTTAATGTTGGTCCTTTATGCTAGAGTCTGTTCAAGCAATTATGAGTAGTGGTTTTCTTCTGTTTTGGCGGTCAGTATGTTCTGTCGTTTTAAAGGTGTTGCTGCCTTTAGACAATGAAAGCATAGAATAAAGGGCCTGGAATATCCATGGCCACACCTGTATTTCTATCTCTCTCTTCCCTGAGAACATTTGGCAAGTGTTGGTGATAGATGCTCTATTCTTGGAGAAAACTGGTCTTCCCATGATGTTTTGAAGTGTTTATCTCCAAGTCATGAATGGCAACTTCAACTCCCAAGTCAGGAATTTCAGCTACAGCCTGGAGAAGAAGGAAGCGATACTACAGGAGTGTTTCCCAGTAAGGTGGTTCAACAATGAGGAAGACGATGCTTAATTTACCATTTAGCTTTGCAGCCTCTTAATCACCCACTAGTTGGCCGAGCTGCCTTAAATGATCCTTTTTATAGCTGAGGATAAGGCTGTAAGGACTATTCAGCACTTGAATTTTCAGATTCCAATTTTCAATTTCCAATAGGTCATATTAACTCCAGGATCAACTACCATATTTGGCTTCTAATGGAGCAAAATTCTAGACAAAAACTGTTCTGTACTCCCCAGGTATTCCTCTCAAAACCAAAATTTAAGAAAATTATAACATTACACTGGTTACTATTATTACTGTCACATCTTCTGATTTAATCTAAAATTCCTCTAAGATGTGAAATAATTGAAAGCTAGTGAATACCTAGCCTCATTCCTGATTCCTGGTGTATCCATCTCTGTGTCTCACTCACTTGTCCCAACCCCAGGTGCCCATTGAATTTGGGTTTTCTCCAAATGATTTGCTGTCACATCTGGGTGAGTTACTCTTCAGTTTAAGTCAGCAGGAAGGAACATTAACCCAGACCATCTAGTAGATTATCCATTGGCAAGCTCAGGCTTCAGAGGACCAACAGTCATGGCACTTCCATAGAGCATGACGTAAGCTGAGGGGCTGTTTCTTCTCCTTCCATAGCCAGCCCAATTATGTTAAATCTAGAGAAGAACAAGGAGTCCCCAGATTCTCTTCAGTAAGAAAAAGCTAATTTGCACATCTGAAGACTGCCAGTTTTAGGTTGATAACTGACAGCTCTAGGGAAGAAGCGTTCAACCAGAGCTGCAGGACAGGTTCCAATATGAATCATTTACTTTTATAAAGCACTGAACTGTTCACACAGATGCAGGGAAGGGGATTGATCACTCTACTACAGATCAGAGAAAGAACCCAGACAGTCTGAGCAGCTTGTCTCGGGTCCTTGCTAGGGAGAAGTGGCAGATCAGGGATGGAAGTCCATGCCTTCAAATGCAGTGGCCATTCAGTCTCTCTGTGAGTGTCTCCAGGACAGGTTGCCATTTTGTCCATAGAAAATACACTTGAACACTTCTTCGGAGTGTGACATGCTCTGTGGAGGGAAATGTCCATTACCTGGGGACACAAACATCTTTCTTGGAGAATAATGTGATTGAAAATTCCCATTGCTTCTCTTCCTTTGAGATGGAAACAAGTTGGGGAGAGGTATGCAGTGAACAACTCAGAAGAACCAATAACCAAGCTAAGTTAAGGCATATATTCAGATGGAATTCCAGTAGGTTTGATTTCCACATGAGATGCCCAGCTGCATTTTTCCATCATTTTTTATGGGCTTCTAGGGAGCTGTGGAAAATACCTGGTCTCTAGGGACCAACGTTCTGAAGTAAGCAGCTAGGAAAAAATCCTTCTTTAATATGTCTTGAAGTGAATTCATGATTGCACCAGAAATATATCCTAATACAACATGAGCACATCAATAACCCAAAAAGCAGAAGTGCTTCCAAAGCACTTCAAGTGGATGTTTGATTAACATCTCATAGCCCTAGACATTTGGAAACTCTCTGCATCCAGGTTGCACAGAAATTCATGTGTCTGGCAAAACACGGGGTGGGTCACTGAACTGAAGTTAGAGCTCATGGCTTTGCAAGGAGCAAGGGTTGGCAACCTCTTAAAAATGGGGAGTGGTAAGTCTGTGATCTTTGTTTTGGCAGAGCAGTCACAGCACAGGCCTAGGGGGCCTGGCCATATCTCTGTATGTATTCCTTTGGGCGTGGTATGGGCGAGCATAGGGAGAGCCTATGGCAGGGATCAGGGATGGGTGGCTGGGGATGAGTGTGTAAAAACTGTCTGTTACTGGAGTAAATTTCAGAGGACTCACCTCAGCTCACCAGTACGTCTCCAGCACTTTGTGTTGAATTTGTGAGCACCTATTTTCTTTATGTTTTACCTTCCTGCTACCTGTTTGTGGCAGACACTATTGGCTGTGAGTGCATTAGCTATAGCCTGCACTTTCTTTTGCTCACAGGACTTTACTGCAGTCACCCTCCTCTGAGAGGTTGCATTGGCTGGGTCCCTCCCCATACTAGGGAGGGAAGCTCCACTGGTCTAAGTTAATTATAGTGGTGCAAAAGTGAATGAAACTACAGAATAATCATAACTTGGAGTGAGATGGTTTGGAGATCAACAAGGTTTCCAGTTGGCCAGAGGGCGGAATCTGTGTAAGATTATGTGTAAGACGATGTAACCTGGAAATATAGATTAGAATCAAGCTATTGGGGTACTTTGAATGATAGGCCAGGAAATTTAGATTTTGTTCATGTCATTGTTTGATTCAGATAGTTTATTTGGAAGACCATCTCTGGGGGCACAAGGGAAGAAGTAGAAGTGAGATAGGGAAAGGAGAAACCAATGAAACATTTGTTAAATGAGTGATTTGCTTCCATGAGCAACGGGAGCTCAGTCCTGCTGGGCCCCCTGAGAAATGGAGAAACACACTTCAGAATTCATCTACTGGGGATGAGGAGACTGAGAAATTCAGCAAGTGATTCCCAACCCCCATCAGTTGAGGTTGCCCTCAGCAGTGTTGACTTTTCCCAACTTCTGGGTTATACCTTTTGTAAAACAAGCTCCTTTGATGCTGGAGACAACTTTTCGGAAGAATAGAAAAGAGACACACGCCTTTGGAGTGGGAAAACTGTCTTGGGAGCTGCATGTTGTAGGTGAACCCAGGCTGAGGAGAGGTGGACCCAGGCACCAACAGCATCTGCTACATTCAGACACAGAAAATGTTTGAATAGGTAAAGGACATGATTAGAAGTTATCCTGAGGATTTTTTTTTTTCTGAGGACAGTGTATATGATGGGTGGGAATTCACATTTTTATTCAAAAGACAATTTTGAGTCCTGTGCAATATGCTAGGAATATGATAAGGAATAAATCTTCTGACTTCAAGAAGCTCACTATATGGAAACTAGGGCTATTTTGTAGAAGATGAGGAGGTTGTGCTAATGGTCAAGTGTGAAATAATGAGGAAGCAAATTAAAGCCATGGCAAGGGAAGGCAGAAAGGACAAAATGGTTGGAGATAAAATTGCAGAGATCAAATGAAGAGGTCTCAATAGTTTCTTGGACAAGGAGGTTGAGAGTGAGGGAGAATTCATAGATCGCTAAAGTTTTGGTTATGGCTATTTGAGAATATCACACTGCCAACAACAGAATCTCAGATGCTGAGAAAAGAGCTATATTGGAGGATGGCACAGAGGCTGGGAAGATGATTACCATGGCAAAGAGACAACATATGCACATGTCTGATTTCCATTAGCTATTTATTAGAAATGGCTTTTGTTTCAGGAACCATGCCAGTCACTGTACTAAAGTCTAGTTACAAAGACTAATGGAAAATGGTTTTTGTTCTCAAGGGACTTACAGACCCTTTGTGAGGGAAGTGGTCTTCTAGATATGTAAGGAGTCATGATCAGACCACTAAGGGAGGGAAGAGAGTGTTAAGAAAGGCTTCTTGAAATATATGACATTTGAGTCGAGTTTTTTGGGGGGTGTGGGGGAAAGAGATAGATAAAATAATTTTATTCTAGAGGGCAGTCACTATGTATATAAATAAAACCACAGTTTGAATAGGTATGGAGAAGGACATACTAAATGATAAAAGATATTCATGGCTTTTAGGCTGAAAAGTTTAGTGGGCTCTTGATTTTCTGACTTCTAACATAAAATCTTAAAATCAAAGTCATCTAGTTTTTTAATCTCACAAATATTTGCAAATAAAACAATTAAGTAGAATTTTTTTTAATTTGTTCTATTTTATCTAAGGCAAAATCTTGTCAAAATTATCACAACTTCCTAGTGTTCTGAGCTGAGATGTGAAGGACAGATAGGAGTCTTCCAGGCAAAGACAGGCATGGTCTAGATCATGGTTGCTATTGATAATTTACGCCACAGATGATAAAAAGCCATAAAAAGGGCTCCACATAGGGGAGTGTTACAATCAAATGTGTGTTTTAGGAAGATCCATGAGGCAGCGATGTGGGGAACAAGGGACCAAGGCAGGAAGACCATTGGCAGATGCTCTAGAGCAGCCGTTTTCAAAGTGTCTAGGGATGCTGGTGGTGCTCAACATCTTTGTGAAGGTCCATGAGGTCGAAATTATTTTCAGAGTTACTAAGATGGCATTTGCTTTTTCACTTTCATTCCCTTACTGGTATACAGTGGAGTTTTCCAGAGGCGAAGTGGCTGGTCAAATGTGCTTCATTATTTTTGTGTTTTAAACATTCCTTTCTACTTTCTAGTTAATTTCTAAAGTGGCCTATGTCCAATATGGTAAATATTGATTGGTATAAACCTCATGAACAAAAGCACTTTGAGATTCTCAACAATTACTGAGCATATAGAGTTTTAGGACCAACAAGTCTGAGAACTGCTTCAGAAGTCTGCAAACTGATGGTCACTCTCAACAAATGAGTCATTAGTAACAAACAAAATAGATATTTACCAACTTGATTTGGAAAAATAGCCATTTAAGGAAGGCAGGCAGAAATGCTCCAGTTGTTTGGGTAAGAAAATGCAGGCAGAAAATCAGAGAATGTTTGATTGATTGCTTGAGCAAACCCAAGGATAGATGAACAGATAGATGGATTGGGAACTCATCTGAAGAAAGCCAGTGTTTGAGTGCCAGCTCTGGGTGGGAGGAATGGGAACCTATCTGGCAGAACAGGGGAAATGAGCGGAGACAGGAAGGCAATATATCATACTTATTGACTCCCAGCCCATTCTCTGCTTGGCCACAGACTCTACCCCTTCTGCATTTGCACACTCACAGATTCCATCTCCGTGAGGTTGACCACAGGCCTTCTCCACCTCTCTGCCCTATGCCTTATCTCATTTCTGTGGTAATCCTTTTGGGAAACGACCAATGATGACTTTACATTTGGGACTGAGTTTATTTCACTTCAGCAACCATGTAGCTTGAGGACGGTATTCTCCCTCCACCCCAATTCCACATAAGGCAAATGATTGCATCATCACAGAGGCAAAGAGCACATATATTTCTCCAGAAATGTAATAAATGTTAAAGCTGGTTTTATGAGGGCTCCTTAGCTGTAATCTGATTCCCACATGATAATGTGTTGCAAATTACTAGTACATGCTCTTTTCAGAAGTCTGCAAACTGATGTTCGCTCTCAGCAAATGAGTCATTAGTAAAAAACAAAATGACCCTTCACATTTCTGAATGCCAATAAACCCAGGTTTTAAATAAAAAAAGTCCTTGGTGAAATACGTTTGGTGGGCTCGATTTGCTAAAATGCACAGAGCAGTAATCTCTGGCATGCAGAAACTGCTATTTAGGAATAATTCAGACAGAGGTGCTTTTACTCCTAGGGTGAACTTCTAGACCATGCTCTCCTGGAATGGCGAGGGCTGCAGCACTGCTCAGGGGCTCCACCATGGCTGTACTTACAAGCCTATTACCTGAAGACCTTAACCCCTGATCCCCTCTGCCAGCTGTTCTTCCAAATTGACCACAACCTTAAGCTTTTGCAGGGAGGAACTTGCTGCTACTAACATAGAAACTCACAATCTCTGTTAAGATGTGTTAACAGCTTAATAGGGCATTCTTCAAATGTGTTAGGTAGAACCCACAGTTCTGGGAGGTTAGAAAAAAGTGTGTCATGGTAAAATAATTTTTAAAACCTCTCTTTGACGAATCAGAACGTATTAGCATTTTAAAGGCTCTGAAGTCCTTCAATAAAGATGCCCATTTAAATTACACTCATTTGATCAGGTGGCAGAGTCTATGTGCCTGCTTCCGTTTTCCAAAAAGTTACATTTCCCAGGATTCCCCTGGAGGCTGCATACAGGCATATGACCTAGACAGGACCAATCCAAGAGACCTGGGAGAGGAAGTCAGCACGTACGGAAGGAATTGCACCTTTTGATAAGCATGGTGCTGCAGGTGTCCGGTCTTCCCGAGGTGGCTGTGATGGAGTGCCTGTTGTCCACTCTCAAAGGCTATGGTTGCTCAGTCGCATGTGATAGCAGTGGTAGTGATGTCTCTGCTTGAGATGTACCACAATGCAACTGGGCATCATTTTCTGCCTTGTTTCGGGCCTGTTTTATTCCTGGCTGTGTAGCACACAAGTCTGGCCTCCCAGGGAATAATAATAACAATAATAATGAATTCCCTTGCTAATTAAGCTAGATAGAGTGAATTCAGATTGCAATTAAACTTTGACTGGTACACTATGGCAGCTATCTAATACTTAAGGATATCCCACAAAATTACTGGTTCATGGTATGTAAGTTTGGAAATGCTTTTCTTCAAAAATAGGACTTGGGGAGAGTCCGAATCCTAATTCAAAATAATGCAAGCTCTAAGCGTTGGAATTTCTGCTCCTGTGCCAGGTGATATCTGTCATGCTGGCTGTACAACGTGCTGTGTTTTTTGCCATCTTTGGACTAGAAGCCTTTGACGTACTTTCTAGATCTACAATCCTCTGAACACGTTAGCTGGACTAAGCATCTGTTCTTTATCTCACACCCTAGCAGGCCTTTGTGAGAAAATACAAATGTGTCAATAGCTTGATTGCCTATTGGGACTAACAAGAGGCTAGAGATTTATACATGAAATCATTCCACAGTGCAAAAAGATATAAAATTAAATGCTACATGTTTAAGCTTAATATAGCTAACTTATTAAACACATAAATCAAAAGCATTTTTTTTCCATTATTTAAGATTTCTTTCTTTAAATTCATGGCTCATAAGCTAAATCAGTTTTATCTAAATTGAATTCATGGACATGTTTTATTTTGCCCAGACAGGGTTTTGTTTAAAGGGAATTAGTGGACATTTGGAAAACTAGGAAATTTGACCTTAAAAGTTAAAAGAGCTGGCACTATGTGTGGAGATCATAATGCTATTCTCTGATACAAAGAATGTTTTTCTTTTTGTTTTATGATCCCTAAAATTATTCTTCGCAAAAAGACAACAGCTATCTGGTTCATTTTTATTTTAAGTTCCCCAAATGCAAACATGCCCAGTAGCTCATGAGATGAATAGAAGAGCACCCACCTGATTTCTCATATAAATGGGATGGAAAGAAGAAGGGGGAAGCAGCAGAAGATGGAGGAAGTCAGAGATGGAGATTGACAGTCTGAGTTTTAATCTGGTTTGGCTGTGTCCCTACCAAAATCTCATGTCAAATTGTAATCCCCACATGTCAGGGAAGGGACCTGGTAGGAGGTAACTGGATCATGAGGGTGGTTTGCCATATGCTGTTTTTGTGATAGTGAGTGAGTTCTCACCAGATATGATGGTTAAAACTGTGTACCAGTTCCCCCTTTGCTCTCTCTCTCCCCTGCTACCATGAGAAGATATGCCTTGCTTCCCCTTCACCTTCTGCTATGATTGTATAATAAGTTTCCTGAGATCCCCAAGTCATGCTTCCTGTTAAGCCTGCAGAACTATGAATCAATTAAATCTCTTTTCTTCATAAATTACCCAGTCTCAGGTAGTTCCTTATAGCAGTGTGAAAATGGACTAATCCAAGTTTGTCACCTGATCTTCCTGAGAGTGAGATATCCAGCTGGTAAGAGATAGGTCCGGAAATGGAATGCATTCTGATGCCCACTGTAGTGTTCTGCTTACTTTATCATGCCCCTCCTAATGCAATATAAAGTTAGATATTTCTTAATACAGGGGAGGAAAAAGGTTAGAAGGGTGAGGGCAGGTCTATGGAAAGATGAAATTTACATAAACTAAAGCTCTCTCCTTACCTAGAACTTTGTGACATCTCATTGCTTCTTAGGGACATCTTTGATCTAATCCTGTTAAATGATGAGAGAAAGATATTACTTTAAACAATGGATTGTGGGAATGAACAAAAAAGGTTTCCCAAAAGAAGAAATTCCTCATGTGATACCATGCATAAAAATGTGATAGTCTTCTATTAGTCAGGGTTCTCTAAAGGGACAGAACTAATAGGATATATATGTACATATATGAGTTTATTAAGGAGTATTAAACTCATATGATCACAAGACCCACAATAGGCTGTCTGCAAGCTGAGGAGCAAGGAAACCAGTCCGACTCCCAAAGCTGAAGAACTTGTGGTCTGATGTTCAAGGGCAGGAAGCTTATAGCATGGGAAAAAGATGTAGGTTGGGAGGCTAAGCCAGTCTAGCCTTTTCACGTTTTTCTGGCTGCTTTATATCCGGGCCATGCTGGCAAGCTGATTAGATGGTGCCCACCCAGATTGAGGGTGGGTCTGCCTTTCCCAGACCACTGACTCAAATGTTAATCTCCTTTGGCCACACCCTCACAGACATACCCAGGATCAATATTGTGCATCCTTCAGTCCAATCAAGTTGACACTCAGTATTAACCGTGACAAGTCTATTAGTTCAGCAGTTAGAAACTTAAATACTTTCCGTAGCCAGGAAAGTAAAGCAGGTTAGTTCTAAGTCTGTAGGCTGATGTGGTGCCCATGGTATGCTCTGGATTATTTATCCCTTTTCAAAGGGGGCAGCCACTACTAAGTTCCATCCTACTGGTACCATGGGAGAATGCGGCCTAATATCACCCAAGATTGAAAATTTTCAAGAGAAGATGGAAATCTGGATTTTCGTGTGAAATGTTCAGCTTAAAATACAAACAAACAAACAAAATCTATGAGCCACCAATATGTAGTCTCTGTTTAAAACCATTATTTGACTAGGCTACTTACAAACAAACGTAGAAACAGGGTTTCTACTCCAGAACATGGCAAGAAAGATAATAGAAACCCTTCCTTAGTAACAGATCTAGTAACTGTAGATGAGATATGAAAATCAACATTTTAAATGTTTAGCCAAACTCTTTAAAGAGTGAGATAAAGCCCTGGAGTGGTGACCCTAAGAGCTGATGGTATGCCTATCCTCGATTTGGGGGTGATGTAGTTTCCTGTCTTAGTGACCAAGAGACTTGGGTTATAATGACTATTTAGGAATAGGAATTGAGATCTGGGACCCACAAGAGGCTCACGAGCCTCCTATGGAGCCATGACTCTTAAATGGTTAATCCCTTATTAAAAGGAAAAACTATAAATAAATCCACCCATCAACATAAAGATATGTCAGGGAATTGGCTACTTTAGCCTTGACTGTGGTTGGAAAAGAGTTCACAAAGGTGCAGGAATCCTGAAGCTAAGAAATTAGTGAAAAGTGTGCCCAAGGCAGTGACAGCACTGGGCTCTCTGGCAATTCAACACAAAACCTCTTTGGAAGGCAGTACCCTTCACCAAGGACCATAGATCATTTCCACATAAAAAATGCCTCAAACTATTAAAATTAAAACCCAGAAGTTATGCCTTAAGGCTCAGGACTAGGGATTCATCCTAGGCTAGTTGCAAAACTAAAATAAAACTACTCCAACAGCCTAAAATCAAGCTTCATAAATCAAGTTCATCTGCCTGTAATTTAACTACCTTCTAAAACAAAAGTTAATGTTCTTCAGAGAAAGATAACAGAATCCAGAGTCTCTATAAAGTATCACCCACAATATCTAGTATGAAATTAAAATTTATTAGACTTACAAAGATAGTATGACACATAGTCCAGAGTGTAATAGAAATAGAAAGAGACCTACAGAAAAATGAAATGTTGAAATTAACCAGATGTTAACATTGACAACAATTTTTAATATAGTTATGATAAATATGTTAATGAATTTACAGGAAAGCATGGGTATAAAGGGAGAAAAAATAGGAAATTTTCAGAAATGATATGTAAGTTGTAAAAAGAAGCAAATGGGAGTCCTAGAAGTGAAAAACAAAATCTTTAAAAAATTCATTTCCTGGGATTAACAGGACATTTAACACAACAAAAGAAAGGAGTGGTATCCATGAAGAAAGGCCAATAGCAAGCATCTAAACTGAAGGACAGAGAGCAAGAGATTTTTCTTTTAACTGAGCAGAGCCCCAGTGAGCTGTGCAATTGTCTCAAAAGGTCTGACACATATTTAAGAAGAAGAGGAGAGAGAATATGGAGCAGGAAAAAAAATTGCAACTATATTATCTCAAAAATTTATAAATTTGATTGAAAACAGCAACACACACATTCATGAAGCTCCACAAACCCCAAATAGGGTAAGTGCAAATAAAAACATAATTAACTGTATCATGGTCAAACTGCTGAAAACCAAAGAATAAATCTTAAAAGCATCAAAAGAAA
Organism: Colobus angolensis palliatus; assembly: GCF_000951035.1. Classification (NCBI taxonomy): domain Eukaryota; kingdom Metazoa; phylum Chordata; class Mammalia; order Primates; family Cercopithecidae; genus Colobus; species Colobus angolensis. Next base: position 1,452,365 of record NW_012111031.1, read on the forward strand.
GAAGACATATTATGTAGAAGTGTATAAACATGATGGCTAGTTTCTACAGAAAAAAATGAAGCTAGAAGACATGAAACAATATCTTTAAAATCATGAATGGAGGGTCCATTCCAAGATGGCTGAATAGGATCAGCTCTGGTCTGCAGTTCCCAGTGTGATCCATGCAGAAGATGGGTGATTTCTGCATTTCCAACTGAAGTAGCTGGTTCATCTCAGTGGGACTGGTTGGACAGTGGGTACAGCCCAAGGAGGGTGAGACAAAGCAGGGCGGTTTATCGTCTCACCCGGAAAGTGCAAGGGGTCAGGGGACTTCCCTTTCCTAGCCAAGGGAAGTCGTGACAGACTGTACCTGGAAAATCGGGTCACTCCAGCCCTAATACTGTGCTTTTCCAACAGCCATAGCAAATGGTACACCAGGAAATACCCCGCGTCTGGCTCAGCTATGGAGCCTTGTTCACTGCTAGCTTAGCAGTCCCAGATCGAATTCCCAGGTGGCAGCCTGACTCAGGAAGGGGTGTCAGCCATTGCTGACAATGTTTACCATTGAGTAGGTAAACAAAGTAGCCTGGAAGCTCGAACTGGGTAGAGCCCACCACAGCTCCTGCCTGCCTCTGTAGACTCCACCTCTGGGGGCAGGGCATAGTTGAACAAAAAGCAGCAGAAACTTCTGCAGACTTAAACGTCTCTGTCTGACAGCTCTGAAGAGAGCAGTGGTTCTCCCAGCATGGAGTTTGAGCTCTGAGAATGGACAGTCTCCTCAAGTGGGTCCCTGACACCCAGGTAGCCTAACTGGGAGACACCTCCCAGCAGGGGCTGACTGACACCTTAAATAGCTGGATGCCCCACGGAGACGAAGCTTCCAGAGGAAGGATTGGGCAGCAATATTTGCTGTTCTGCAGTCTCCGTTGGTGATATCCAGGCAAACAGGGTCTGCAGTGGACCTCCCGCAAACTCCAACAGACCTGCAGCTGAGGGACGGGACTCTTAGAAGGAAAACTAACAAACAGAAAGGAATAACATCAACATCAACAAAAAGGACATCCACACCAAAACCCCATCTGTAGGTCACTATCATCAAAGACCAAAGGTAGATAAAACCACAAAGATGGGGAGAAACCAGAGCAGAAAAGCTGAAAATTCTAAAATCCAGAGCATTTCTTCTCCTCCATAGGATCACAGCTCCTTACCAGCAACGGAACAAAGCTGGATGGAGAAAGACTTTGATGGGCTGACAAAACTAGGCTTTAGAAGGTCGGTAATAACAAACTTCTCTGAGCTAAAGGAGGATGTTCGAACCCATCTCAAGGAAGCTAAAAACCTTGAAAAAAGATTTTTAGCTAACTAAAATAAACAGCATAGAGAAGACCTTAAATGGCCTGATGGAGCTGAAAACCATGGCACGAGAACTATGTGACACATGCACAAGCTTCAGTAGCTGATTTGATCAAGTGGAAGAAAGGTTATCAGTGATTGAAGATCAAATTAATGAAATGAAGTGAGAAGTTTAGAGAAGAAAGAGTAAAAAAATGAACAAAGCCTCCAAGAAATATGGAACTATTTGAAAAGACCAAATCTACATTTGAATGGCGTACCTGAAAGTGACGGGGAGAATGGAACCAAGTTGGAAAGCACTCTTCAGGATATTATCCAGGAGAACTTCCCCAACCTAGCAAGGCAGGCCAACATTCAAATTCAAGAAATACAGAGACCACCACAAAGATACTCCTTGAGAAGAGCAACCCCAAGACACATAATTGTCAGATTCACCAAGGTTGAAATGAAGGAAAAAATGTTAAGGGCAGCCAGAGAGAAAGGTTGGCTTACCCACAAAGGGAAGCCCATCAGACTAACAACGGATCTCTCGGCAGAAACTCTACAAGCCAGAAGAGAGTGGCGCAAATATTCAACATTCTTAAAGAAAAGAATTTTCAACCCAGAATTTCATATCCAGCCAAACTAAGCTTCATAAGTGAAGGAGAAATAAACTCCTTTATAGACAAGCAAATGCTGAGAGATTTTGTCACCACCAGGCCTGCCATACAAGAGCTCCTGAAGGAAGCACTAAATATGGAAAGGAACAACTGGTACCAGCCACTGCAAAAACATGTCAAATTGTAAAGACCATCAATGCTAGGAAGAAACTGCATCAACTAATGGGCAAAATACCAGCTAACATCATAATGACAGGATCAAATTCACACATAACAATATTAACCTTAAATGTAAATGGGCTAAATGCCCCAATTAAAAGACACAGACTGGCAAATTGGATAAAGAGTCAAGACCCATCAGTGTGCTGTATTCAGGAGACCCATCCCACGTGCAAAGACACACATAGGCTCAAAATAAAGGGACAGAGGAAGATCTACCAATCAAACGGAAAACAAAAAAAAGCAGGGGTTGCAATCCTAGTCTCTGATAAAACAGATTTTAAACAAACAAAGATCAAAAGAGACAAAGAAGGCCATTACATAATGTTAATGGGCTCAATTCAACAAGAAGAGCTAACTATCCTAAATATATATGCATCCAATACAGGAGTACCCAGATTCATAAAGCACATCCTTAGAGACCTACAAAGAGACTTAGACTCACACACAATAATAATGGAAGACTTTAACACCCCACTGTCAATATTAGACAGATCAACGAGACAGAAGGTTAACAAGGATATCCAGGACTTGAACTAAGCTCAGCACCAAGTGGACCTAATAGATATTGACAGAAATCTCCACCCTAAGTCAACAGAATATACATTCTTCTCAGCACCACATCGCACTTATTCCAAAGTTGACCACATAGTTGGAAGTAAAGCTCTCCTCAGCAAATGTAAAAGAACAGAAATCACAACAAACTGTCTCTCAGACCACAGTGCAATCAAATTAGAACTCAGGATTAAGAAACTCACTCAAAACCGCACAACTACATGGAAACTGAATAATCTGCTCCTGAATGACTACTGGGTAAATAACAAAATGAAGGCAGAAATAAAGATGTTCTTTGAAACCAATGAGAACAACGACACAATGTACCAGAATCTCTGAGACACATTTAAAACAGTGTGTAGAGGGAAATTTATAGCAGTAAATGCCCACAAGAGAAAGTAGGAAAGATCTAAAATTGACACCCTAACATCACAATTAAAAGAACTAGAGAAGCAAGAGCAAACAAATTCAAAAGCTAGCAGAAGGCAAGAAATAACTAAGATCAGAGCAGAACTGAAGGAGATAGAGACACAAAAACCCCTTCAAAAAATCAATGAATCTAGGAGCTGGTTTATGAAAAGATCAACAAAATTAATAGACTGCTAGCAAGACTAATAAAGAAGAAAAGAGAGAGGAATCAAATAGATGCAATCAAAAATGGTAAAGGGAATATCACCACTGATCCCACAGAAATACAAATTATCATCAGAGAATACTATAAACACCCCTATGCAAATAAACTAGAAAATCTAGAAGAAATGGATAAATTCCTGGACACATACACCTTCCCAAGACTAAACCAGGAAGAAGTTGAATCCCTGAATAGACCAATAACGGGCTCTGAAATTGAGGCAATAATTAATAGCCTACCAATCAAAAAAAGTCCAGGACCAGACAGATTTACAGTCAAATTTTACCAGAGGTACAAAGAGGAGCTGGTACCATTCCTTCTGAAACTATTCCAATCAATAGAAAAAGAGGGAATCCTCCCTAACTCATTTTATGAGGCCAGCATCATCC
>NW_012111031.1:1458009-1500156 GCF_000951035.1 Colobus angolensis palliatus
TGTAAACTAGTTCAGCCATTGTGGAAGACAGTGTGGCGATTCCTCAAGGATCTAGAACTAGAAATACCATTTGACCCACCAATCCCATTACTGGGTGTATACCCAAAGGATTATAAATCATGCTACTATAAAGACACATGCACACATATGTTTATTGCGGCACTATTCACAATAGCAAAAACTTGGAACCAACCCAAATGTCCATAAATGATAGATTGGATTAAGAAAATGTAGCACATATACACCATGGAATACTATGCAGCCATAAAAAGGATGAATTTATGCCCTTTGTAGGGACATGGATGAAGCTGGAAACCATCATTCTGAGCAAACTATCGTAGGAACAGAAAACCAAACACCGCATGTTCTCACTTGTAAGTGGCAACTGAACAATGAGAACACTTGGACACAGGGCAGAGAACATTACACACAGGGGCCTGTCATGGAACAGGGGGAGGGGGGAGGGATAGCATTAGAGGAAATACCTAATGTAAATGACGAGTTAATGGGTACAGCACACCAACATGGCACATGTATACCTATGTAACAAGCCTGCACATTGTATACATGTACCCTAGAACTTAAAGCATAATAAAAAATATATAAAATCATGAATGAAAAAATACCAACTTGAAATTCTATATACAGCAAATACATATGTGTATATGTATATGTGTGTATGTACACATACATAATTTAGATAAATAAAAGCTGAGAGAATTCGTTGCCAGCAGCCCCATATTACCAGAAAGCCTCACAGATGTTCTTTGACTGAAGAAAAATAATACCAAATGAAAATTCAGAGCTACAGGAAGAAAGGATAAACATTAAAAATGGTAAATATTTGGATAAATATAAAAGACTTACTGGACTTGGTTAAAAGTAGCATCTATTCTTCAAAGCACACCACTAGGAAAACAAAAGCAAGTCACAGAATGGCAGAAGTGTTTGTCCCGTGGGACTGCTGACATGGTTCTCACTGCTGCCACCCTGGAGGGACTGGCTGGGACTAGTGCTAGAGAATAGCCAGAAGAAAGCACCACGGGGGCTGGACCTTCGGGAGCTCCCTTTTCCACTCTTCAAGCCAGGGCTAAGGGGTGTCTCCTGGAGCTTTCTGTGTACATGCTGGCCCTGGTTTCACTTCCAGGTTTCCGGCTGTCTTGAGTCTATGCTGGGGGACACTGGAGGAAAAGTGGGAAGCTCACCACCTATTTGGTGATGCCTTGAATTCTGGTCCTATTTCCCCAATTTCCAGAATCCTACAATAGCTGTCCCAGGTGGTAGAGCTCCATTGGGGAAGAGAGACAGGGTTCAGTACGCTTTTCCCTCTTGAACCATGGTCCCATGAACTAAGTCTTGAGCATGGTAAACCTGAGATTACCATGGACATCCAGGTGGAAATGCACGTCTAGAGCTTTGAAACGAGCTCTGGGCTAGAAATAAGCATTTGAGCCTTCAATGTATAGATGTTCTCATTTATGGAAGTGGATGAGAGCCATCAGGGATAGTGTGTAGGATAACAGAAATGGACTGTGAGTAGAACCCTGGAAATGAGCAACATCTAAGTGGTGGGCAAAGGAAGAGGAGCCAATGATGAGAGGTCAGACAGGCAGGAGAAAAACCAGGACACAGACCCAAGTCTCTACTCCAGCTCTCGTCTCGCTGTGCACACCAGTGTTGCTCTCTGTGTTTGGCCAGCATTTTCCAGGGTTCTGTCTGTACAGCACCTGTATCAGAATCACTGGCGGGGGGGGCGGGGTTGGGGGGGGTGGGATGTCAAGCGTGTTGAGTCTTAGGCCGTACTCCAAACTTCTTTAATTATAGGCATAAGCGGTGGGGCCTGCCTGCCTGAGTTTAAACTAGCTGTGCAGGGATTTCTCATGAACAGTTGGAAAGCCACTTCCCTAGGCCTAGGGAATGTAGGGACTCCTGAGCCTGTCACCAGCATAAAGAGAAGGTGCTGAACAGAGGGAAAAGTAAGAGAAGAGGAAGAGAAGGGAGTGATGATGAGGGAAAGAGAGAGATTCCCAAAGTTTGGTAAGTGGTGTGGAAGGAGAAAGAAGAGGAAGGGGAGATTAAGAGGAAGAGAAAGAAGAGGAGGAAAGAGACCCTTTATTCTCTTATTCTCATTGTTTCAAAGCAGACGTACTTGGAGTAGCTGAATCTTGGGTTCCTCTTCCATGTTTGCAGTCTGCTAAGAGTCCAGCACAAGCCTGCAGGGCTCCAGGCTGGGTGAGAGGACAAGGAGACGGGTGGAGTGCAGCCACTGCAGCTGTGCTGAACATGATGCTGAACGTGATGGGAGTGAGCAATTTGGACTGACACTATCCTTCTTTAAACAGCATCCAATGCTAAGCGAGCCCTGTTGCTTTTACATGACTCAATCAACATAGGTTAATTGGTACATTTTGTGCCAAATCCAGTAGTCATGTTTTATGCTGTGTTGCTCTAGCCAGACAACATCTGTTTGGAAGGGGAATGAAACTTGCTGAGGCAAAGCTACACACATCCTTTCCTCTCCACCCCACCCCCAATCCCCCTACTAAAGAGTACATTTAAGAACAATGAGATCACTTGGACTCGGGAAGGGGAACATCACACACTGGGCCTATCATGGGGAGGGGGGAGGGGGGAGGGATTGCATTGGGAGGTGGGGGGGGGGAGGGATTGCATTGGGGAGTTATACCTGATATAAATGATGAATTGATGGGTGCTGACGAGTTGATGGGTGCAGCACACCAACATGGCACAAGTATACATATGTAACAAACCTGCACGTTATGCACATGTACCCTAGAACTTAAAGTATAATAAAAAAATAAAATAAAATAAAATAAAATAAAAAAAGAAGAAAAAAAAAATAAAATGTCTTTGCCTAAAAAAAAAAATAAAAAAAAAGAAATCTTTGAAAAAGTCCAAAAGCTAATGTCAAGTAGAAACCACATTAGATGAAATGGGAATTCATCACCAAAAGTGCTTAGAGAAAAAGCATTTGACTCCTTTTGAGCCTCCAAATAATCCACGCGATGCAAGTTTTCTTGGCCTTCACTTGCTTTCTTCTCAACCTTGGTTCTTTCCTGTGAGTGCCTCCACAACAGTGGCCATGTCTCCTTCATCTTCACATTGCTGGCTCCCAGCACAGTGCCTGGCACATGTGAGGGGTTCAAAACTTTTGCTGAACTAAGCTTAACTTTCGTTCTAGTGTTACTCTAACATGTCTGTGTTCTCGGTGTCTTCCATATTTCTTCTTTCCTCCTTCAGATTTCTCCTGATCTTCTTCTTTTCTGTTTATTTTATTTTCTTCATCTTTGCCCTTTCTGTCTTTTACTCTTCTCTCTCCCAGGGCCTGATTATTGCCAGAAAAGGACCAAACTGGGAACCAGAATGTGGAGAAAGCAAATTCTTCTAGCCTCTTCCAAACTTCCTCCCCTCCCTCCTCTTCTTTCTCCTTCCTCCTCATTTTCCCTTCCCTTGTCTTCTTCCATTTCCCTTCCTTTTTCCTTCCCCCATCTGCACCCTTCAGACTTCACTTTCTAAAATCCTCCATGTAGAAACATCTTATTAACATGAAGGATGCAGTGCTATGAAGTCATTAGAGTAAAAGCTATTTTTCATTTCCTAATAATACCCTGTCTTTAGTGATTCTTAATTTTGAATAAATTCTCCTCTACATCACAAACACAAGTTCATTCTAAGGTGCAACATGGCAGTGGCTCATGCCTGTAATCTCAGCACTTTGGGAGGCCAAGATGGGGGGATCACCTGAGATCAGGAGTTAGAGACCAGCCTGGTCAACAAGGTGAAACCCTCTTTCTACTAAAAATACAAAAATTTACCAGGCATGATGGCGCATGCCTGTAATCCCAGCTACTTTGGGGACTGTGGCAGAAGAATTGCTTGAACCCAGGATGCGGAAGGTGCAGTGAGCCGAGATTGCCCCACTGCACTCCAGCCTGGGCGACAAACTGAGACTCTGTCTCAAACAAAACCAAACAAAACAAAAAAACAAAAAAGGTGCAACATGACCCATTTGATATACTTCATTCTTCAGTATTCTTAATTAGTGAATAACTTTATGGATAATTATATCTTCATCAGCATTTCATAGACTATCTAATGAAGTGAGCACTCAACGGATTTGACTCAAATCCCTTGAACAAGCTAAATGGAATAGTACACTGCCCCTTCATCTCCAAGACAATCCATTGTGTTATTTTGTTTGATCTTCTATGAACGATGATCAAATGCTTATGAATAACAACTGTGCCGGAAATTACTAAGATTAGGGGTTCATAGATAAGTGTTTTAAGAAACACTTAAAGACTCCGAACTTATTTAATTCCATTATTCTTTTGACTCACTGCGTTCTCATTGGCGGTTCACAGCTTTCTGTATGGCCTAGGTCCTTTGGCCATCTGGAGGTTTTGTTCATTGATAGTTAACGACTCCTGGAAATGAGAGGAAGAAAACAAAACTTCAGACCAGTTCAGAAAAGATGAGCTTCTGGTGGAACTATATTATTTTTCAGGAAGAAATAATGTAAGAGTGGAAGAAGGAAACCAATATTGTTGAACTCCTTTTACGGAGTTCACAAAAGCAGCTATGAACAATTATATGTTACGATACAACTTGTAATGTGTTAACTCTTTTAATCCTCTCAAAACACTGTAAGGGAGGAATTATTATATTATAGATGAAGGAATGGAGACTCAGAGGGGTGAGCAGACTTGTTCAAAGTCACAGAGCAAGACAGTGGTGAAGCCAGGATTCAAACCCAGGTCTGGCCAAGTCCAAAGCCCATGTGCATTCTAGTGCACTCTGCCTGCAGTGCCTTAAACCCAGTGTGGGACTATAAACACAGTCTTTCTGCCTGTCTGTTGTCTAATATTGTCTCTTATTTTGTTTTATCAATAACAGCACCTCCCATTTTATGGTGCTTTACAGACATTTATCAGGTGTTTTCACAGACACTATCTCACTTAGTCCCCACAGCAATCCTGGGAAGTACTAGTGTTATTGTTTGCAGTTTACAGATGTAGAAACTGGGATCTGGAGTGATGATGGAGTTGCCTTCTGGTCAGACAGCAACTCAGTGATGGGACTGATTCTGAAAGGAAGATGGGACTGGGCCAGGTCACTGGGAAGCCTGTAGGGCAGATCTGGGAGCTAGGATTGGTGAAAGACAGGTCAAAAGGGTGAGCGCAGGAAGGGCAGTGTGGCTGGTTGAGTATTTCATTCAGAGGTGAATTTTATTTTCTGTGAATTGCAGAATTTTCTAATAGTTCTGTTTCCCATTTTGCTGTTTAGGGCACTTATATGATCCCCCTAACTCTTGACTCTGAACATTCTTGCTTCACCCAGGGTCTTGTGCTTTTCTTTCTATGTTCATCTCCTTAAAGCATGGCTCATTTTCTTCTTCCATCTGCACAGGCTTGATTTCTGATGCAGGCCCTCACCATGTCTTACTTGAATAACTGCAGAGCAGTCTTCTGTTAGGGCTTCCACTGCCCTGCTGTTCACACTAGACTGATTTTCCTAAAATGCAAATGTGGTCATAGTTCTCTGCTTAACATTTGTTAGTGGTTCCCAATCTCTTTTAGGACTAGATTCAGCCTCCTTATTACAATGAATGGTATCCTTCATAACTCGAGCCCTTCCCAGCCTCCCCGAGACATCAGTGCCACAGCAGTGCCGAGCTGCTGCTTGATCTCACACCCCTCTGCATATCACACATCATTGTCCCTCTGCTTGTAGTTGGTGCTCTCTCCTGTTCTCCTTCAATTAACTGCCAGGCAGCTGCCTTCCCACCTCTCTGGCGTTGTCTCCTTTCCTAAAGACCCAAGCAGACCTAGGGCTACCATTACACATGCACTTGTGGGTCTGCAGGGCGCTCTCTCTCCACCAGTTGCAGGCACACTGGTGGGAAGAACTTTATCTTTTCATCTTTTCACCTGTGATTCTTTTGCTGCCTGCAACATCCTTTCCTGGATGCAGGGGGACTTTTTGTAATCATGAGGAGGCGGCTGTTTTTTTTTTGGTTTTTTTTTTTTTTGCACAATAAAGGGCAGGAAATTAACCTCTTCAGTATGAGAATGTGTGTTTGTTGTTTTTCTGCTTTGTTTTGTGGGGTGGCCTGGGGTAGGGAGAGTTCTGTTCTTAAACCACCTTGGCGGCATCTTCCCCTTTAATCCTGGCCTTTAAGATGTATACAGCTTCTTTCTTTCTCCTCCATTTAATGTGTTGACACTCATAAAAGTTGTGAAAAGAATGCAAGCTTCCATCAAGTTCAAAGTTATTGGATTTAGATGAAAAAGACATTTGTAGGCCTTGAGAGTCAAAGAAATGCCACCCACAATAGTGAGGGAGCAGCCAGGATAGGTTCTGACCTGGGCTTTACCCTGTTCCGTGAGCACAGCAGGAATATATGCGGTCTAGATTCTGAGAATGATGAGTCTGTATTTTAATTATAATGCTCCAGGAATAGTCATTAATTCATACAGTCAGCATCCTGGCTAAAATCCCTGCCTGTGATAGTCATAATCCCCAAACACTGCATAGTCAGAAACCCTGGGAAGACACAGAACTAAACATATAAGTCTTTTAGAGAATCAAAACTGTATCACTGATATTTTCTAGTTAAGAATCTCTACTTATTTGGTATATTTCATTAATGTTTTAAAGAAATTGCCTATTAGAGTAACAAGTCAGCTTTAAAATGCCCACTTCAGAGGCATAATTGAATACTTTTTGATTTAGACTTGTGGTTTTAGATAAAACTTTGATATGTCAAAGAGAATTCAGCCTCACCAGATGCCTCTAGCAGTCAGATTGGGGCCCATGATTCATTTGGGGCAATGAAAACTTGTGGTACTTCCAAGTAGAAGCAGTCAAGAGCAGGTATGTCTCCTCCATCTCTCCTTTCCTCGTGAAAGCGATCTGGTTGGTGTGGGCATTGGATGGGAGAGGCCATGTGATCCACACTGGATTTGCCTGAAGGAGAAACACACCTGGATTGTGTTGTGAGAGAGCATGAAGGACTGAATTGTCCACTGGGGGATTCCACATGTCCTTGCCCCAACAGCTGGGCTTCTTGCTCCCTCTTTTATTTTTGCACATGACCTTAGCCCCTAACTGTTCCACTCCACCCCTTTTGATAAAATTCAGATCACCCAAACCATCACTGCTAATTCACTAAAACAATTCCTCCCCACTGCTGCTGATGACTGAACTTCAGCTGACACCTTCTTGCTAAAGCCCTACAAAACATTCTGCCCTCCTTCCCCAAGTTAGAACTCCCCTTTGGATCCTTCTCATGCCTGGCATTTTTGAATAAAAGCTGATATGAATGGTGCTCTGGTTGATTTTTCCCGAGCAAGGACGGGATCAAAAGACAATTCAGTCTTTCATGGTCTCTCACAACACAATCCAGGTGTGTTTCTCCTTCAGGCAAATACAGTGTGGACCACATGGCCTCCCCCATCCAGTGGTTGCACCATCCAGGTCACTTTCACAAGAAACGGAGAGATGGAGGAGACGTGCTGTTCTCGACTGCTTCTACTTGGAAATACCACAAATTTTCATTGCCCAGAATGAATCACAGGCCCCACTCTGACTGCCAGGGGTGTCTGGTGAGACTGAATTCTCTTTGACACATTTAAGCCATCAAGATTTCAGGCTTATTTGCTACCATACCGTAGCCTAACCTATACTGGCTAATAAATTTACTAAATTTGTAAACAACGTACGAACATTTTCTTAAATTTAAGATTCATCACATTTAGAAATTTGCTTGATTAAATTTTCAGTAAATACTTAAATGCATGGGAAGTTTTACTGTTAGAAAATTGGGCCAGGCACAGTGGCCCAACACTTGGAAGCCACAGCAGAAGGATCACTTGAGGCCAGGAGTTTGAGACCAGCCTGGTCTACACAGTGAGACCCTCATCTCTACGAAAAATACAAAAGTCAGCCAGGCATGGTGGCACATGCCTGTAATCCTAGCTACTTGTGAGGCTGAGGCAGGAGGATTGCTTGAGCCCACGAGTTTGAGGCTGCTGTGAACTATGATCACGCCAGTGTACTCCAGCCTGGGCAACAGAGTGAGACCCTGTCTCTGCCCTCCTAATGCCCCACTCCCCACCAAAAAATGAATATTGAAGTGTTTAAAAGTACTTATGTTTGTAAGTGTAATTGAAAGTATTCCAAGATGTTTAATTAACTTGGTTTATAAAATAAGACCAAATATTATTCAAGGACTCCTTAACTGTGATTGCTCAAATTTGCCAGAATTTTTTCTTTTACAAGTAAAATAGGATTTATAAGACAAACACAAAAGCCTAAAGATGAATTACATTTTAAAATATGGAACTTTAATAAATCTAACATCGCTGTCTAAACACCAGACCAACCCCTGAATGATCTTTTCTATGCATAAAGTGTATACTCAAGAATATGTAAAAGATCTCATATTTAGTAATTTGCTATAGAACCAGGTAGAGCTGACACTGACTGATGAGCTACATGGGGGATCACTATCCAAGGAATAGTGAGATCTCAGAAGGAAGGGTCCAAAGGATGGAAGTTGGTTGGCAACGGGAAGAGAGAATTTGCAGGAGTGGGCTCCAGGAGAGAAGTTCTTGCTGTGGAGGGGTGGCCAGAGAGTGTGCATGGAGATACAGGGTAACTCACAGAAGTCACAGAAGCCCCCTGAGTTCTTAGCACATTGAGAATCTAAAATAGGTTCAATATTTCCCTCACGGGTCACTTCTTCCACTGACTCTCGTTCTGGTGTTTTTCCACTGGGAAAGAATGGCTCTAAGAGAGTGATACTGGGGGCCACCTGACTAGCTGAATAAGAAGACTACCATCACTACTGTGCCCTTCTGCCCTGACCTCTTCATGATAAGGGCTAAATAAAAATAAGCCCTTACATGTGCATAGGACTTTAGAGTGTACAAAGTGCTTCATAAAACTCCCAAAACTTATTCATTTAACTTTCACTATAGACCTCTGAAGTCTTTATTTCTGCCACACATTTAATTTCATCCCTAGTTTGCACACATGGAATCAAAATCTCATAAATTTCTAAATCTGTGGGAGACCTAAGAGATCACCGGGATCAAGCCGTTCTTTCAGTAGATGAAGGAACCAAGACCCATAATAGTTAAGTGATTTTACTGAAGCCATACAGCTAGTATGTATGTCAGTCAGATATTTTTGTGTTTTTTTTTTTGTTACTTCCAGATATCTCTGAAGTTGATAGACTGGGCTTAAAATAGAAAATATGGATATGGGGGAAGTGGAAAAGGAGGTTAGAAAGATGAGGAATAAATCAATCCCTGTCTAAGGGCATGTGTTTGCAAATTGGATGAACTAGTTTGAAACAATGAATTTCCAAAGGAATTCAGATTTTCTTGTGGTAGCTAATGATCTATGAATGTCAGTGACACTAGTTCAAGACATTCTCCATCGTGGATTACACATTAAAATATTTGGAAATGGGGCTGTGGTAAGCCTAAGATGGGCTCCAATTATCCTTGCTTCCTTCTGCAATCTTCTCCCCTTGAATGTGGGCTGGACATAGTGACTCACTTCCAATGAATAGAAAACAACAGAAGTAAAGGAATGTCACTCCTGAGATTAAGTCATAAAAAGACTATGGCTTCTTTTTTGAGTATGCTCTTTCTCCCTCTCTCTATCCCTCACTCTGGAGAAAGCCGGCTGTGTTTATAGTCAGCCCTGTGGAGAGGTTCATGTGACAAGGAACTGAGGGAGGCCTTCAGCCAACAGAGGGAAACAGAGACCTCTGTCTAACTGCCCATGAAGCCTGGCAACTACTAGGTAAGTAGGCTTAGAGCTGGTTTCGCCCTGGTGGAGTCTTCAGTGGAGACCACAGCCCCAGCTCTAGGTGACTGCTTAACTGTAGCTTCATAAAAGCCATTGAGCCAGAGGCACCAAGCTGGTAAATACTGGGATTCCTGATTCACAGAAACTGTGAATACTATGAAACTGACATAATAAATAATTTTTTACACTGCTGACATTGGGGGAAATTTGTTATGCAGCAGTGGATAACTAATACAAGAGTGAAATAAGGACAAAAGAAACTTTAATTTACTGGTTATCTTCTCACTTTGATCAATGTGTATCACAGTCTTAAAGACATACTTTGGGGTGTCTTTAACTTTTCTTTAGCACTGTTAACAATAAGCTTCCAAATTGCAAAATTTAAAAATTATCTATTTTCCCCATTAAACATGTTGCTTGCCCCGATTATGGTTAAAAATGCATCTTGGGGCCAGGTGTAGTGACTCACACTTATAATTCTATCACTTTGGGAGGCTGAGGTGGGACGATTGCTTGAGGCCAGCAGTTTGAGACCCACTTGGGCAACATAGCTAAACCTCATATCTTAAAAAAAAAGGAAAAAAAGAAACCCAACAACTTGATAATGAAAAACAATACTGGGGACCAAGTTAGGTATAAAATATTTCACATTTACCATATTTAGATGCAAAGTCTAGAAGAATTGTTCTGAAGATATGATGGAGTTGGTATTTTAAGTGTAAATCACTATCTAGATCAGAGTGCTTCTCTCCTTCCTGGAGGCCACTCCTCAGCAGCTGGTTAGCCCTGGAAGGTGCTCAAGGAGCCCCTGCACTTTTGCTAACATCACATTGCTTATTCAAAGAGCTGTGGATATGCCTGAAAAAGACATAACAAATTCCTATTTTATAATCACATTTAGAAAGAGAAACATTTCCATATTCTATCCCCTACCCATCCTTTCAGCCTGTGATCAAGTTCAGCCTGAAAGATGGAGGTTTAGAGGAAAGTAGAAATTGATTGCAGTAACAAGCGTGACGAATAGTGTGCCAGGAGAAACAAACCTAGACTGAAGGTGTGAGCTCTCAAGTTTACAAAGTCAAGTTTTGCATTGGTTTGGCTGGTGGGGAAACTCCAGAATGCCATGCAGCAGAAATGAAAAAGTAACATCTCAGAATCTCTGATCATTCTGGATGTCTATCAATAAACCTAGCATGGCAGATTAGGGGAGAATAAGTCAAGAAGAATTACAACCAGTGAAGATTAAAAGTCAAGGTTCTTATGATGAAACTGTTTGTTTGTATCTGGGGGTGAGTTAGAAGCCCAACTAGTTCGTCTGCCTCATTTTTGTGTTGCTAATTTCTTTAAAAACAACAATAACAAAAAAAGATTATCATGGCAGATGGGAGGCAGGACTAGATTGCAGATCTGACTCAGATGGACAGAGCAGTGTGTGGAGGCTTGCATCGTGAATTTTAGCTCCAGAATGACTGCAAGAATAAACCAGGAACCCTGAGAGGACCCACAGACCCTCTGAAGGAAGCAGACTGCTCCTGCAGGACCTGGGAGACATTCTAAACACTGTGAGTGCCCAAACTGCAGAAGTGGGAAAGGGAGACCCTCTGCTCCTGAACACACACCCCCACTGGAGTGAAGGAAGGCCTAGTTTGTGGGAGAAGTTTTCAACCTTACCTGGAGCTGAGCCAATTTAGAGAGCTGAGCAAAATACAGGGGTAAAGGAAGAAGCGGGAAAGGCCCCAGGAGCTTGCTGTGTTCCCAAGCAGGCCATTCCTGCCTGGCACCACAGGGATCCTTCAGGAGGACAGCCAGAGGTGGGGAGGAAAACACCACAGGGAAAAGGAAGTTTCCCGCGGAAATCTGTAAGCATTTGAACCAAGCGAGAAGCTTCCTGGCCGGAACTCAGGGGCGGGTACAAATCTGGTGTGCAGACTCCACAGGCAAGGGAAGAACCAAAGCTGTGTTCTTTCACAGCTGGGAGGCAGGTAGCCTGGGGCAAGTTCTCAAGCCCTGCTCACCCACTGCCTGGAAACAGACTTAGGGTTGTTAGTGGGTCACAGTGGGCGTGAGACTGGCCCTTTGAATTGTGTGGGACCTGAGTGAGGCCTGTGACTGTCAGCTTTCCCTCACTTCCCTGACATCCTGCATGACTCAGCAGAGGCAGCCCTAATCTTCCTAGGTACACAACTCCATTGATCTGGGAACCTCACCCTCATCCCCCACAACAGCCATAGCAAGACCCACCCAAGGAGAGTCTGAGCTCAGACATGCCTAGTCCTGCCCCCTCCTGATGGGCCTTCCCTATCCCGTCTGGCAGCTGAAGATAAAGGGCATATACTCTTGGGAGTTCTAGGACCCCGCCCACCACCAGTTTCTCTCCATACTACCACAGCTGATGTTCTCTGGAAAGTGCCACCTCCTGGCAGGAGGCCAACCAGCACAAAAATAGAACATTAAACCACCAAAAAGCTAAGAACCCTCACAAAGTCCATTTCATCCCCCTGCCACCTCCACCAGAACAGGTGCTGGTATCCGTGGCTGAGAGATCCTTAGACAGTACACATCACAGGACTCTGTGCAGACAACCCCCAGTACCAGCCTGGAGGTGGGGAGACTTGCTGGGTGGCTAGACCCAGAAGAGAGATAGCAAGCATTGCAGCTTGGCTCACAAGAAGCCACATCCATAGGAAAAGGGGGAGAGTACTACATCAAGGGAATACCCCTTGGGATGAAAAATCTGAACAACAACCTTTAGCCCTAGACCTTCCCTCTGACAGAGCCTACCTAAATGAAAAGGAAGCAGAAAAACAACTCTGGTAATATGGCAAAACAAAGTTCTTTAATAGCCTTCCCCCCAACCCCAAAATCACATTAGCTCACCAGCAATGTATACAAACCAAGAAGAAATCCTGATTTACCTGGAAAAGAATTCAGGAGATTAGTTATTAAGCTAATCAGGGAGACACCAGAGAAAGGCAAAGCCCAATGCAAAGACATCCAAAAAGTGATACAAGAAGTGAAGGGAGAAATATTAAAGGAAATAGATAGCATAAAGAAAAAACAATAAAAACTTTGGGAAACATTGGACACATTTATAGAAATCCAAAATGCTCTGGAAAGCCTCAGCAATAGAATTGAACAAGTGAAAAAAAGAAATTAGAGCTTGAAGACAAGGTCTTCGAATTAACCCAATATAATGAAGACAAAGAAAAAAAGAATAAGAAAATACGAACAAGGCCTCCAAGAAGTCTGGGATTATGTTAAACAACCAAACCTAAGAATAATCGGTGTTCTTGAGGAAGAAGAGAAATCTAAAAGTTTGGAAAATGTATTTGGGGGAATAATAGAGTAAAACTTTCCCAGCCTTGCTAGACACATAGACACTGAAATACAAGAAGCACAAAGAACACCCGGGAAATTCATCACAAAAAGATCATCACCTATGCACATTGTCATCAGGTTATCTAAAGTTAAGACGAAGGAAAGAATCTTAAGAGCTATGAGACAAAGGCACCAGGTAACCTATAAAGGAAAACCTATCAGACTAATAGCAGATTTCTCAACAGAAACCTTGCAAGCTAGAAGGGATTGGGGCCCTAGCTTCAGCCTCCTCAAGCAAAACAATTTTCAGCCAAGAATTTTGTATCCAGTGAAACTAGGAATCACATATGAAGGAAAGATACAGTCTTTTTCAGACAAACAAATGCTAAGAGAATTTGCCACTACCAAACCACTACGACAAGAACTGCTAAAAGGAGCTCTAAATCTTGAAGCAAATCCTGGAAACACATCAAAACAGAACCTCTTTAAAGCATAAATCACACAGGACCTATAATACAAAAATACAATTTAAAAAGCAAAAACAAAAAAAACCAAGGTACACAGCCAACAAATGGCACAGTGAATGCAATGGTACCTCATATCTCAATACTAACATTGAATGTAAATGGCTTAAATGCTCCACTTAAAAGATCCAGAACTATAGAATGGATAAGAACTCACTGGCCAACTATCTGTTGCCTTCAGGACACTCACCTAACACATAAGGACTCACATAAACTTAAAGTAAAGGGGTGGAAAAAGGCATTTTATGCAAATGGACACCAAAAGGGAGCCGAGATTGTCCTACTGCACTCCAGCCTGGGCAAAAGAGCGAGACTCCGTCTCAAAAAAAAAAAAAAAAGAGACTGAAAGAGCAAGAGCACACACTGGCACAAGGTCACACCTCAAGGAACTAGAGAAACAAGAACAAACCAAACCAAAACCCAGTAGAAGGAAATAACCAAGATCAGAGCAGAACTAAATGAAATTGAAACAACAACAAAGAAACACAAAAGATAAATGAAACAAAAAGCTGGTTCTTTGAAAAGATAAATAAAATTGACAGACCATTACCAAGATTAACCAAGAAAAGAAGAGAGAAAATCCAAATAACATCAGCAGTAAGAAATGAAATGGGAGATATAACTGACATCGCTGAAATACAAAAAATACAAGGCTACTATAAACACCTTTATGCATATAAACTAGAAAACCTAGAAGTGATGGATAAATTTCTGGAAAAATACAGCCCTCCTGGCTTAAATCAGGAAGAATTAGATACCCTGAACAGAACAATAACAAGCAGTGAGATTGAAATGGTAATTAAAAAATTGCCAACAAAAAAATTCAGGACCAGGTGGATTCCCAGCAGAATTCTACCAGACATTCAAAGAATAATTGGTACCAATCCTTTTGACACTATTCCACAAGATAGAGAAAGAGGGATCCCTCTCTAATTCATTCTATGAAGCCAGCATCACCCTAATACCAAAAGCAGGAAAGGACATAACCAAAAAAGAAAACTACAGACCAATACCCCTGATGAACATAGATGCTAAAATCCTTAGCAAAATACTAGCTAACTGAATCCAACAACATATCAAAAAGATAATCCACCTTGATCAAGTGGGTTTCATACCAGGGATGCAGGGATGGTTTAACATATGAAAGTCAATAAATATGATGCACCACATAAACAGAATTAAAAACAAAAATCATGTGATATCTCAATAGACGTGGAAAAAGCTTTTGGCAAAATCCAGCATCGCTTTGTGATTAAAGCTCTCAGCAAAATTGGCATAGAAGGGACATACTTCAGTGTAATATTGTCTATGACAAACCCACAGCCAACGTAATACTAAAAGGGGAAAAGTTGAAAGCATTCTCTCTGAGAGCTGGAACAAGACTAGGATGCCCACTCTTACCACTTCTCTTCAATATAGTACTGAAAGTCCTAGCCAGAGCAATCAGACAAGAGAAAGAAGTAAAGGGCTTCCAAATCAGTAAAGGGGAAGTTAAACTGTCCTGTTTGCTGACGATATGATTATTTACCTTAAAAACCCTGAAGATTCCTCCAGAAAGCTCCTAGAACTGATAAAAGAATTCAGTAAAGTTTCTGGATACAAGATTAATGTACACAAATTTGTAGTTCTTCTATACACCACAATGACCAAGCAGAGAATCAAATCAAGAACTCAACACCTTTTACAATAGCTGCAAAAAAACCAAAAAAACCTTAGGAATATACCTAACCAAGGAGGTGAAAGACCTCTACAAGGAAAACTACAAAATGCTTTTGAAAGAAATCATAGATAACACAAATGAAAATACATCCCATGCTCATGAATGGGTAGAATTAATATTGTGAAAATGACCATACTGCCAAAAGCAATCTACAAAGTCAACACAATTCCCACTAAAATATCACCATCATTCCTCACTGAATTAGAAAAAAAAATTCTAAAATTCATATGGAACCAAAAAAGAGCCCACATAGCCAAAGCAAGACCAAGCAAAAGGAACATATCTGGAGGCATCACACTACCTGATTTCAAACTATACTATAAGGCTATAGTCACCAAAACAGCGTGGTACTGGTATAAAAATAGGCACATAGACCAATGGGACAGAATAGAGACCCAGAAAGAAATCCAAGTACTTACAGCTAATTGATCTTCAACAAAGCAAACAAAACTATAAAATGGGGAAAAGATACTCTTTTCAACAAATGGGTCTGGGATAATTGGCTAGCCACATTAGGAGAATGAAACTGGTTCCTCATCTCTCACATTATACAAAAATCAACTCAAGATAGATTAAAGACTTAAATCTAAGACCTGAAACTATAAAAATTCTAGAAGATAACACTGGAAAAACCCTTTTAGACATTGGTTTAGGCAAGCATTTCATGGCCAAGAACCCAAAAGCAAATGCAATAAAAACAAAGATAAATAGTTGGGACTTAATTAAACTAAAGATATTTTGCATGACAAAAGGAACAGTCAGAGTAAACAGACAACCCACAGAGTGGGAGAAAATCTTCACAATCTATACATCTGACAGAGGACTAATATCCAGAATCTACAATGAATTCAAACAAATCAGTAAGAAATAAAACAAATAATCCTATCCAAAAGTGAGCTAAAGACATGAATAGACAATTCTCAAAAGAAGATATACAAATGGCCAACAAACATATGAAAAAATGCTCAACATCACTAATGAGCAGGAAAATGCAAATCAAAACCACAATGTGATACCACCTTACTCCTGCAAGAATGGCCATAATAAAAAAAAAAATCATAAAACAGTAGATGTTGGCATGGAAGCAGTGATCAGGGAACAATTCTATATGCTGGTAGGAATGCAAATTAGTATAGCCACTATGGAAAACAGTGTGGAGATGCCTTAAAGAAGTAAAAGTAGAACTTCCATTTGGTCCAGCAATCCCACTACTGGGTATCTACAGAGAGGAAAAGAAATCATTATACAAAAAAGATACTTGCACACGCATGTTTATAGCAGCACTATATCTATATATATAGATATATAAAACTAGATATATAAACATATATATATGATGGAATACTACTCAGCCATAAAAAGGAATGAATTAATGGCATTTGCAGCGATCTGGATGAGATTGGAGACTATTATTCTAAGTAAAGTAACTCAGGAATGGAAAATCAAACATCATGTGTTCTCACTGATATGTGGGAGCTAAGCTATGAGGACGCAAAGGCATAAGAATGATACAATGGACTTTGGGGACTTGGAGGGAAGGGTGGGAGGGGGCGAGGGATAAAAGACTACAAATAGGGTGCAGTGTATACTGCTCAGGTGATGGGTGCACCAAAATCCACCACTAAAGAACTTACTCATGTAATGAAATACCACCCGTACCCCAATAACCTATGGGGGAAAAAGCATGTAGACTGACCTGCCTGAAGACATACAGTCTCATGAAGCATAGACAATCAGCATACTGAAGAATATCTAGATATTTCGCCTCTCTTTTCTCCAATTCTCTCTTCTTTTTCTTCTCCTTTTCCTTCCACTTCTCCTCTCTTGCTTTCTCTCTGTCTCCCTGTCTCTCATTCTCTCTTCCTCATTTTCTTCTTCAAAAACATTCACAGACTCTTAGACCAGCCTCATTGGGTTCTATAATAAGGAAGCAAACAATTCTTTAAAAAAGGTGGATTGGGCACCCGAGGTAGGACTGTCACCTGAGGACACCCGCATGGCTTGTGACTCTTTCCATCTTTATTTGTTCTAAAAACCATATTTATCCTTTTTAAAAAATTAGAGACTCTATTTCTAGACATGGACTTTTAAAAATTTATTTTCCTCTCTAGTAGAGTCAAACTATTAGACTCATGTCCTTTATAATCAAGATGACCCAGGGTGGCTTCTAAATATAGAAGAGCTGTTGGGGCCCTGTCCTGTGAAAGGAGCAGTCAAGATCCCTGTCCTGGTCAGCTGTGAAACCTGTGATTGATTTCTGAACAACCTATACAAAAAAAAAAAAAATTATTTAAGGAGTCTGTGTAAGAGGTAAAAGAAATAAATTGAACACACATGTGCAATCATTATTCATATGAGCCTTCTCTGTATTACTTCATAACACAGCTGTGTACACACAAAAAAACTCTTTGCTTCTTCCTCTTGGAGTCTTATTAATTTCTGTTTAATGAAACACAAATGTTTGTGCGCTTGATTTTGAGGAGTATGGTCTAGTGGGGTGTTTGTGAAGCACTAGTCAGGATGGTTATGCCCACCTAATACAAATGTCTTTAGGCCTTTCAGAGACCCTGACAGGGCATCTTTTGAGCATGCCAGTTGCCATGGTCACCAGTATGCCCATTTGCAAAAAAATTGGAAGCCATGCTCATTATGTCAAAAACTACATTGGGGGATAAAGAGAGCATGTTTACTTCAAGAGTTGGCAATTGGCTGTTTGTTAACCTCCCCGCCCACACACTTCCATCAAACAATGTCTCTTTCAACTGCCTAAGTCAAAGTTTACAACTCCCATCTTTCTCGCTTGGATAGGCTGGGATAGTGTGGATGCAAAATCATCACTTACAGAAACACAGCCCAGGCTCACAGGCTGACAAGGACACTAGAGGGGCATCAGATGGGTGGTGGAATGGGAAGTGGTGACAACCTGTTTCCTGTGACTGGCTCCAACTTAGATGTTTGACCTGGCTGTGAAATTTTGGGCTTCTCCATCTATGAAAGGAGGTGAGGGAGAGAGATCATCTGTACAGTCCCTCTCATCTTCCAGATTTCGCGATCCTAAAACACATTCTCTGTACTTATTCATCCATGTTATGTGCCTCCTACACACACACACACACACACACATTCTTTCTCCCTCTCTCTCGCTTTCTCTCTCTCACACGCAGTTTTTCTTTTCTTTTTAAAATATGTATTGTTTGGAGAGCATAAACGGAATGCTTCATATTTTTATGTGAGTTTTATATACAAAGTCCACTCCTTTCCCCAATATAGTGTCCCAACTTGCAGACAGATTGCAGCCACAATAACTTGAGAATTAACCCCGGAAAGCATTGATTTAATCATCTATGATTGCTTTTACTTAACAATAACAATTCTAACCCATTCAGAGATTATCAAAATTCTCTTTTGTGAATTCTGGTTCTTATTTTCATTACCTTTTGGTTATATTGCATGAGAATTTATGTCTGTGGGTAGTTTTAGGATTTATTTTTCACAAGGATGCTTATATTCACTATATATATATATATATGTTCGTGTGTGTATGTTCCACAAGAAGATGCTTATAATAATTATATAACAATACGTACGTATGTATGTAGAGAAAACTGTGGTTAGAAGCCAGGTAACTCACCCAAGGCCTTGCAGCTGAGTGACAAGGCTTGGGTTTGAATGTCAATCCTTTTTAGATGTCAAAATTCATTTCTGTCCTATCTACTAGGCTGCCTCTCTTCATCTTTGTGCCATCTTTACCTAGAAAGCTCTGAAAAACAGTGTGGAAGTAGAAAAGCATATCATAGAGGGATAAATCTAGTGAAAATTCACAGGGCTGAAATAGAACTTTCCCAGAAAAAGTACCAATTGCACCAATGAAAGCGGGGTATATGTGTACATGTATAATACTGAAAAGTGATTCATACTCAGAGAGGGAGGTATTAGTCAAAAATGCCCAAATGTTCAAAATGTCTTTATTTTACTGATTCTATTTAAATAAAAATGACTGAATTTTGATAGCTTACCTATTCTATCGGGAAATTAAATTTATCCATTGACACCTGTGATAGAAGACTAAGGCCACAGGATAGCTAATTCGGAAGTAAAAGAAAGTAACGCTCAGTAAGGCTTAAATCACATTGACTCAGCTGAACGAGGCAACAATTATTTTTTAGCATTTCTCGAGCTATTTTCCTTTCATCGTAGGATTGTTTAAGAATCAAAAGAGTTAATGGACATGAAATTGGGTTGTAAAAAATACCTAGCCAGTATTAATTGCTATGAAATAAGTATGTATTTGTTTGTTTTAACAAATGCTTGCACAGAACTTATTGTGTGCCAGGTACTACTCTAAGAGCTTGATTCTACTAAAGACTTTAAGAAGTATTGATTGCTATTATCTCCATTGTGTGAATAAGGAAACCAAGGCCCACAGATAAGTTGATGGAGCATAGCTGTCTATGGCCTTGGTCTAGAATACAGTTATCAGGCATTACAGTTCCCTAAATATACAGAAGAGCTGGCTTCATGATGGTTTTCAAAATATTTATTAAATTGCTTCAGTTTCCATCTGAAAAATTTGCCTTGCTATAACTACAATTAAACTTTTGGCTTGTTTCTCTTGTTCTAATTTGAATTCCCTTTGAATATATATCCTGTCCTTCCTATTAAATAAGCTGAAAGAATCAGGAAATTCACTGCCATTCAGAGAGCACCCACCACAGGCATAAATACCCATCCCAAAGGGGATCGAAAAAAGAGACCAGGAAGATAAATTTCCTTTCAGTGCCGTCACTTGGTTTCATTTAAGCTCGTCTTGACTTCTTTCAGCATTTTAAATTTGAGGCATGGATATTTGACGAGATAATCCATCTAACAAGGATATTATAGGAAGAACAACCACAAATGTGTATATATTTTTTCTTTTTTTATATTGTAAAATATACATAAAATTTACTACCTCTAAGTATATGTATGGCTTGATGGCATTAAGTACGTTCACATTATCACCACTATCTATCTCCAGAATTTTTTCCACTTCCCAAAACTGAAACTCTGTACCCATTAAACAGTAACTCCCCATTGCCCACACCTCCCAGCCCCGATAACCATCATTCTACTTTCTGTCAGCAAATCTGACTACGTTAACTTCCTCATATAAGTAGAATGAAACAGTATTTGTATTTTTGTGATCAGTTTATTTCACTTAACATAATGTCCTCAAGGTTCATCCATGGTGCAGTGTCAGAATTTTCTTCTTTCTTAGGGCTGAATAATATCACTTTTTATGTATATGCCACATTTTGTTCATTCATCTGTGGACATTTGGGTGGCTTTCTTCTTTTGCCGCTTGTGAATAATGCTGCTGTGAACATAGGTGTACAAGCATCTGTTTGAGTTGCTGCTTTCAGTTCTCTCGGGTATACACCCAGGAGTGAGATTACTGGATCATATGGCAATTCTATTTTTGCCTTTTTTGAGGAACCACCATATTGTTTTCCATAATGGCTGTACCATTTTACATTCCCATTAACAGTACACATAAATAGACACAAGGGTCCCAACTTCTCCACATACTCTCCAACACTTTTTAATCTCTATTTATGGATAATAGGCATCCTAATAGGTGTGAAGTGGTACAACATTGTTTTGATCTGAACTTCCCTAATGATTAGTGATGTTGAGCACATTTTTATGTGTGTTTTGGACCTTTGTATATCTTCTTTGAAGAGATGTCTATTCAAGTACTTTGCTCATTTTTTAATTGGGTTGTTTGTTGTTGCTGTTGTTGCTGCTGTTGCTGAATCATAGGAGTTCTTTATATATTTTGCATATTAATTCATTACTAGATATATAATTTGTAAATATTTTCTCCAGTTCCATGGATTGCCTTTTCACTCTGCCTTTCTATAAACTGGCTTTTTATTTTCACAGTGTTGTACCTTGACAAGATTTCCTCCCTTGTCTAAAGCGTTCACCCACAGAAGTATGCTTACTGAGCCTATTCCTTGTGACACAGAATTTGTGAAATTGCTAATAGACCTTTGTGAGCTTACATTGAACACTTACACAGTCAAAATCCAGTCAGGAGTTAGAAACCGCACCAATAACCTTAACAGAGTGAATTTAATATAAGGAATCATTAAGCAGGTGCTAGAGAACTGAAAAGACAAATGAAAGAAAACTTAGATAACATAGAGATAGTAACTGTAGAAAGTAGCTACCATCCTAGGGCTGGAGGAATCAAGTTAAGAGGTTGGGATTTATAAAATTTAGAATGTGGAAGACAGGGCTTGTGGGGTTGACTCAGACCTTTGCTTATATATTAGAGATCAGTAATGAGTGGGTCTAAGAGTGTGGAAACACTGCAAGTAAATTGCTGCTGCCAGGGTGAAGAAGCCTTCTGGTGGTAATGTGATATGACACAAAGCAAATGGAAACAAAAGCATATATCCCTTCTCCTTACTCGAGCCTTCCAGTCTCCCTTTAGTATACCCATTGGCAGAGCCTGATAGGGTACAGCTGGCAAATGAGAAAAGTGGTTTTCTGAGTATCACTCCCAGCATCACCAAGCAGAGTATGGAAGGATGAATTTGCAGTTCAAAAACACAATAGCTTCATAACAGGCATAGACACCAAAGCACTTTTAACTTTCTATCCTCAGAAGTGAGGAAACTTAACTGATTTTTGGAACCCCAGCAGAGTGCCAGGAATATAGTAGGTGCTTCAGAAACATTTGCTGAATGAAACAATGAACAAACCTTGAAAACAAAATTCTAGAAAGGAAGTATAATGCATGAGCTTATTGCTTTGTTCTTCACTCTTAGAACCTTAATTATATTTTAATTCTTAGTTGCTCTCAATATAAATTTCCTGCTCGAAAACTAATTAATTACAGTGGTTTCCATTTACTGGGTCTCTATGTTATGTTAAAGGTTCAACATACTTTTTATTCCTTTTAAACATCCTGCAAGGTAGGGTATCCTCACTCACATTTTACAGATGAGAAAACTAAGGCTTGAAGGTTGAGTGACATGCTCACGACCTACCAGCTGTAAAGAATAGAGCCAGGATTTAAATCTTAGGTCTGTTTGTCTCCAGAGCCTATACTCTTAACCACTAACCTCACATGCTCACAGTCCTTCCCACAGTATCAACCACTGTTTATAAAGATATTCACAGGGATACTCTAGCCTTCTCTTCTGTTTAGATGCCCTGTCAGCAAACCTGCTTGGTCCCACAGGCCTGTGCATATAGAACCTGTCCACCAGAATATGTTCATTTCCTTGGATAATCTAGCCAGCCTGCCCGCCTTCCCTTCTTTCCTTCCTTCCTTCCTTCTTCCGTCTTTCCTTCTTTCCTTCCTTTTTCTCTTTC
The DNA here is from genome assembly GCF_000951035.1 of Colobus angolensis palliatus. Classification (NCBI taxonomy): domain Eukaryota; kingdom Metazoa; phylum Chordata; class Mammalia; order Primates; family Cercopithecidae; genus Colobus; species Colobus angolensis. The sequence continues at coordinate 1,480,786 of NW_012111031.1, forward strand.
ATTCTCTCTCTCTCTCTTTTTTCTTAGAGATGCCATTAATGATTCAGCCACAGGGCTATTTAAAGGGAAGAAAGAATTATTCACTATGAAAAGCAACAGCACTGATCACTCAGTACATAACCCTTTCAGTAAGAACTTTTTGCCACCTTTTAGGGAGAGCGACTCTCCTCTGGAGGTGCATCCTATATTGCCCTGAACTCCAGACATGAGTTTTATCAGTGCTAGACTCTTTCTCATCCCACAAAAAGGGTTTTATACTCTATATAGGTGGTCAGCAAACTTCAGCCCATGAGTCACCTGTTTTTGTAAGTTATGTTTCATTGGGAAACAGTCTCATTCTTGTATGCACTGTCTCTGGCTGCTTTCACAAAACATCAGAGTTGACTAGTCGCACCAAAGACTGTTTAACCCCAAAAGCCAAATATATTTCCTATCTGGCCTTTTACAGTTAGTTTTCTGGCCCCTGCTACCAGAACAATGACCCAGCTGATCTCTCATCCACCTCATCAGTGTCTGCAACCAGTTCATCTTGGTGCCTTGGGGCTGAGAGTTTCTCTTCAGTCATCACCTTCATAAAGAAAACAGGGCTGCAAACCACATTAAATACAAATCATAAACCTTGAACCCTGAGTGTGGCTTCCTGTGTTAGCCTTAAAATGGCGTTCCCTACTCCAAGAAATATATACTCCTTGGGTAAGTGGAAGGTGTTGCCTGATTTCTAAAGAACTTGGGTCAATTATGACATTTTAGGGTTTCTTTAAACATAAAAAAGAAGAAAAAAGCAAATGCCATAGTCTTCAGTTTCGAAGAGTGCATATAAGAGGACAATAAACTTTCTACCAAATGCTCTTACACAAAAAAGCAAGTAATTTTAAATTTTGCTCTTTTATTGATTCATTGATTGCATTCATTTTTTTTCCAGAAAATTGGAAAACACAAATATTTCTGTATTCTATTACTCTTGTTCCAAAACCATAAAAATCTCTTGTACCTAAATTGCTCTGTCAATCTTATAGACTTGTGCCAATTCTGGGACAAGCAATTTTAAGTAATATTAGAAAAATTTTTTAAATATCTTAGGGCAAAATAAATATTGCTTAATTTATTTAACTGAGTAGATGTACTCATGGAATTGTGTTGAAAGTGAACATCTATATGTGAGATCATTTCCAGTTTTGAAGAAAGTCAATTTGGCTGCAATACATAATAAAATCATAGTAATACACTGAAGAGCCTACTAAGTTTGACAATTTGCATGTACTGTGCATTTGGCCCTCCCATAGAAAAACTGAAAGAAAAGTCTAAAATGGACAAAGGCCAATGAGTTACTGTGTTTTTGGATTCTTATTTAATTCATATGTAATTTAAATACCTGATTAATGTCCACTTCATTGAATTATCATGGTTTCTAGTGAGAAATGCTGTTTCTCTATTATAATAATTGGGAAAGCTCTCCTCAAATGTAAAATCATTAAAAAGCTAAGGTAGGAACAGCATTGGGGAATTCTTCAAATATGAGATACAGTCTTGGCTCTCAGGCAGTTTATAATCTGACTGGGAAACAGCAACAAAACAGGAAAAGTATAAATGTTGACGTAGATATATGTGCTGAGCCTTTATTTTGAAACAGTTGTCCTCAAATTTATTTTTGTATAAGGACTGCCCTGGTCAGAGTAGGAAAGCTTGATGAATTGCACATTCCTGGGGCCCAGCCCAAGAGATTTAGATTTTTAGTTTGAGGAAAGAGCTCAATCATCTGCATACTTACCAAATACCCATGGTTTTCTGATTTAGGTGGTTCATGAGCCATATCTTCAGAAGAGATGTTCCAGGTATTTTAATAAATGGATATAAAGCTGGCATTTGAGGAGGAGGATTAAGCATACATCTTCAGGGAATAATTTAGGGGAACTGAGAAGGCCTTTCTCCCTTGTTGCTACTCCAAATAACTTTCTAACTCTTCTAATTGGAAAACAAAATAATTACACAACTAGAAATGCATCCGTTCTCTTTGGAGCTTTGTTCCTAATACAGTAGAAATACTTTGAGAAGAGAACACCATTTAAATGTTAGCTTTCAACTATATCTGAGTTTGGCTGACTTTATTAGATCTTCTCTGAGGGAGATTTTGATGGGGAAGCAGGTGGTGGTAGGGACACAGTTGCCCAGACTGTTGAGGGGAGAGGTGCCCAGGATGAACAAGGCTATTCCGAGTGTTTCTATGAGTTCAGGAAGAATTGAGGATGTAAGGAGGATAATGGAAAAGAAAAGTGTGGCATACAGAAGGCTTTTCACTTATAAGCAGGTACAGTACAAAAAGGATGGGGGTTTCATTTACTCACAAGATCAAAGTAATATTATTAATATAAGGGTTTTTAATAGAGTGGGTGCATTTTTGCTTTGGTTCATTTGTTTGCATCTATGAAAGTTCTTAAGCTGAGAGCTTGTAAATTTATATGTTTCTGTATTTGAGACTATCACTTCATATAGGCTTGGTTTAGAACCATAGATTTGAGAGATTAGCTATAAAAAGGCTTAGGGATCTCTTTGTTCCAGGACAGCCCAAATAGATTTCAGCTTATGTATAGTCTTGAGTGGAATGGTAGTGACTGCCTGGTATACTGTGTTGTGAAGTTTTCTGTAAGTGATTAGCAATGCCTGTTTTAGCTGTCATGGGAGTAGGCAGAACTCCATTAGTCTAATATCCTAATTTTATGCACACCAGGAAATTGAAATTCAGGTTTAGTCACAGAGAAATTTCAGAAAAGATTAAAAGAAATAAGCCTATGGTTTGTAAGTCTTTGTGTAGACATGGATTTAAATTGACTTGATTTCTTATTAGGAAAGTTGCCCACAGGACTCCAGATGTTGAGAGAGTGGTTTACTGTTACATTATTATGGCTTGGGGTTGTTGTGCATACTGTTTTAGTTTTCATCCTTTTCCTATTTGCCCATCATCAGGATGGAATGTACCAAGGGATCAATAAATAGAAGCCTAAATACTCCAGGAAAAAACGCGTGAGCACCTTTTTGGAATAAAGATTTTCATACATTTTCAGGCTTAAAAGAACTTGAAACATTTAAATCCCTGTCAGCACTAAGGAAATGGAGCAGAAATCAATGAACTAGTGTGTGGTCTCAATAACAAGGCAGGGATCAACTCAACACATTTTCTCTCTATATGCCCTACCATTAACCCATTTCTGATTTAATAAAAAAATATCTAGGCATCTAGAATCATTTCTTTGGGAAGCTTTACATGCCCCCAACAGGGAGTCTAGTGTCATTATTTATCTAAGCATTTGGCCAAAAGGGACTAGGTAGGGTTGGACTGTGCTGATGAGAAAGTGAGAATTCTCAGGGATCTGGCCACATCCCAGTTTGGGTCTCTTTGGTGTTGTGAGATGTAGCAAAAAAAGAACATTCCCTGGAAACTCTAATTAGAGATATGGCTGGTGAGAGAATTTTTGCAGATTCTCTCTCGTTCCTCTAATCCACCTATTTCTTACAAAAGGTAGTTCATGTCTGGTCCCCTCCAGGATAAGCACAAAAGACTCTTGAGAGTTGATTTTTAAAATTCCATTAAAAAAATCACTCTCAGAAAGTACCTATGACCCATGTCTTTGTTTCTCTTCTCATTCCTTCCCACTCTGGGGTTTTGGCTCAAGGTTTGCCTATCTCCAGATGGTATTCGCCTTCATCTCCATTCATAACTGAGTGTTAAAGGCCTGCCCTTTGTTCATTCATGGATTCACCTACTAGGCCATCCAGGTCTATTCAGTCACCAAATATTTATTGAATGCCTACTGGGTTACTGTAGGAAACAAGTCAAACTTGATTCCAGATGATGTAGATCTTCTAATCTGGACCACAGTGAAATTTACACAGAAATGGTTTAGTAACAGTTGTGTTCTGTGACCCAAAGAACAAAAAAGGGGAAGCAACCCAGCCTGAGAGGTCCGAGAAGAATTTACTGAGAAAGCAGTCTTTTATCTAACTGCTGAAGCATGAGTAGGATTGAGCTAGGTGAAGTAGAAGGTAGGAGGAGAGAAGGAAATAAAGGAAGAGCATTCCAGGTAGAGTAGTGCCTGGTAAAACCACAAGGCAGGAAAGAACATGATAAGAACAGAAATCAGGCCATTGTGGCCAGTGATTGTGTGTGTGTGTGTGTGTGTGTGTGTGTGTGTGATTTTTTTAGGGGGTGCTCACTGGGAGATGTCCAGGATGAGGACAGAGAGGTAGAAAGGGACCAGATCACCTAAGAACTTGTAGACCATGTTAAGAATTTTGAACTTAAGCTTATGAACACCTCATGAGTTTAAGTAGCAAACACAGTATACCTCAGACACTATCTCTTCCAAGAAACTTCCCCCATTTTCTTCCAGCATGTTATTTGAAAATATATAATATTCATCTTGTATCACAAATATATAAGTATGGATCTGTCTCCACTATACTATGATCTCTTTGGGAGCAAGATCTGTATCTTTTTCATCTTTGTGTGATTTGCTGTGTAGGTAGCAGAATAATGTGGAAAGAGTTTGTTACCATGGAAAGAACTTTGGAATCAGGCAGGTTTTTGTCATTACACTTTTTCCAATTCCATGACACTAATCATGTACCAAAAGCAGTAGGAGGGCCCACCCTAAGAGCAGGCAATAAGGTGTGCATTGCCATTGAGAATTTAAAAACAAGAATAAGCCTGACTGAAAGGTGATTTGCTTTTTATTACCACAATGTACTGGCAATTCTAAATAATGTCAGTGATAAAATACTCCTCTCCCAAAAAATTTTTTTGTGAGTCTAGGTTTGAAACAATGGCAGTGGTTACTGTTGAGGTTTTTTTCCCCAACATTTTATTATGAAAAATTTCAGACATGTAGAAAAGTTGAAATAATTTTATGTTAAGAACTCACCATCTAAATTCTACCATTAACATGTTATACTGCTTCATCTATTAAACTTCATAAACCAACCTCTGCTAGTTGCAAGCATTTCTTCTGCAGCTATCTCAGACTTTATAGAATTGAAAAGAGTCAGGGCCTTGCTCTGAGTTAGGCTTTGGCTTAAGGGAATGTTGTGGATGGTTTGATTTACTATCCAGACCATTCAAACTTCCTCCATATCAGCAATAAGCAATCACTTTCTTATCATTCGTGTGTTTACTAGAGTAACACTTTTAAATTGCTTCAAAAATTTTTTCCTTTGCATTCACATCTTGGTTTACAGTTTGGTGCAAGAGGTCTAGCTTTTGGCCTATCTTGGCGTTTGACATGTCTTGCTTACTAAGTTTAATCATTTCTAGCTTTTACTTTAAAGCAAGAGACATTAACTTAAAGGAAGAGAGACATTTTCCTTTCATCTGAACACTTAGAGGCCACTGTAGGGTTACTAATTGGACTTACTGCAATATTGTTGTGTCTTAGGGAATACAGAGGCCCAAGGAAAGGGAGAGAGATGGGGAATGGCTAGTTGGTGGGGCAGTCGGAACACACACAACACTGATCCATCAAGTCTGTCATCTTCTATGGGCAGGTTTATGGTGTCCTAAAACAATTACAATAGTAACATCAAGGATCACTGATCACAGATCACCATAATACATATACTACTAATAATAATAAAACTTGAATTACTGGAAGAATTACCAAAATGTGAACACACAAAACAAGCACACGCTGTTGAAAAAATTGGCTCCAATAGACTTGCTGATGCAAGGTTGACACAAAACTTAAATTTGTAAAGAAAAATCTAAGGGTTTATATATAAAATAATATAAATAAATAAATTAAGATAAAACCTTAATATCTGTGAAACACAATGAAGTGAAGCATAGTAAAATGAGGTATGCCTGTAATTGGTTATATTTCAAATGTTAAACCGATCTTGAATTCCTAGGATAAACTCCATTTGGTCATAATGTATTATCTTTTTATATTTTTGACTATTTCAATTTGCTAATATTTTGTTAAATATTTTTGCTTTTATGTGCATGGGAGGTATCAGTGTAGCAGTTTTTTCTTTTTAAATGTCTTTGACAGGTTTTTGAATTAAGGTTTTATTGACCTCACAAAATAAATAGGGAAGTGATCTTTCTTCATTTTCTGAGAGATTTTGTATGAGATTAGAGTTCCCCCACCCCACAAACTCATTAAATATTGGATAAATTTTTTCCTGTGAAACTATCCGGAAAGCTGTCCTGAAATTTTCATTTGCTATTGTAAATAGCAAACGTTTGCAATGTAATTTGCTATTACATTGCTATTGGGTCATTCAGATTTCAGTTTTCTCCTTGTGTCAGACTTCACATTGTGTAAGTTGCATTTTTCAAAGGATTTAGCAACTAAGTTGCTAAATTTTTGGTGTATACTTCTTCTCATCCATTTAATATTTGTAGGATCTGTAGTAACAATCTTTCCTTCATTCTTGGTGGTATTAATACTTTGTGTTGTCTCTCCCTCTCCATTTCTCCCTTCTCTCCAATGGGGTGCTTATCAATTTTTGTATTTTCCAAATATCAGCTGTGTTAAATTTCTTTACTTTTAAAATTATTTCCTTTCTTTTATTTATTTTGAAATTATTGTGTTATTATTTTCTTTCTTCTTGAAACAGAATCTTGGCACCAAGTTTAGATCATTCCTCTTTGGTAATCTAAACATTAAAAACTATAACATTTTCTCTAGGGATTGCTTTTGCTACATTTCACATATTTAAATACATCTTTCTTTTCTTTTTTTTTAACTTTTATTTTAGGTTTAGGATACATGTGCAGATTTGTTATATAGGTAAACTTGTGTCACGGGGGTTTGTTTTACAAATTATTTTGTCACTCAGGTACTAAGCCTAGTACCCAATAGTTATTTATTCTACTCCTCTCCCTCCACCCACCCTCCACCCTCAAATAGGCCCCAATGTCTGTTCCCTTTTAGGTGTCCATGTGTTCTCCATTATTTAGTTGCCACTTACAAGTGAGAACATGTGGTATTTGGTTTTCTGTTCCTGCATTAATTTGCTAAGGATGGTGACCTTCATATTCCTGAAAGGACATTATTTCTTTCTTTTACTATGGCTGCATAGTATTCAATATTATGATATACATGTACCACATTTTCTTGATCCAGTCTACCACGGATGGGTATTTAGATTGATTCTATGTCTTTGCTATTGTTAATAGTATTGCAATCAACATATACATGCATGTATCTTCATGATAGAACTATTTATATTCCTTTGGGTATACATGCAGTGATGAGATTCCTGGGTTGAATGGCAGTTCTGTTTTTAGTTGTTTGAAGAATCGCCACACTGCTTTCCACAATGGTTGAACTAATTTATACTCCCACCAACAGTGTATAAGCATTCCCTTTTCTCTGCAACCTTGCCAGCATCTGTTATTTTTTGACGTTTTAGTAATAATCATGCTGACTGATGTGAAGTGGTATCTCATTGTAATTTTGATTTTCATTTCTCTAATGACTGGTGATATTGAGCCTTTTTCATACGCTTGTTGACAGCATGCATGTCTTGTTTTGAAAAGTGTTTGTTCATGTCCTTTGCCCACTTTTTAATGAGGTTGTTTTTTCTTATAAATGTGTTTAAATTCCTTATAGATACTGGATATTAGACCTTTGTTAGATGCATAGTTTATAATATTTTCATTTTGTTTCATATATTTTCTAATTTTTCTTATAATTTCTTTTCTGAGACATAATTATAATATTTAGAAATTTGTTATTTAATTTCCAAATTTTGGGGGTTTTCTATCCTATTGTTATTGATTTCTAATTTAATTTCATAGTATATAAAGAGTGAATTTGCTACAGTTTTAATTTTGTTTAATTTATTGATGCTTGCTTTATGGCCAAGTATACAGCCTCCCTTGGTGAACACGTACTCTTGAAAGGAATGTTTATTCTGCTGTTGCTTGATGAAGTACTCCACAAATACCAATTAGGATAAGAAGGTTGATAGTGTTCCTCATATGTTTTATGTCTTTACTGAATTTTCTTGTCTAATTGCTCTACCACTGTTTGAGAGAAGGATGTTAAATTCCTTGAGCATGATTGTGGTATTGTCCATTTCTTCCTTTAATTCTTTCAATACTTGCTCCAGGTATTTTGAAGCTCTGTTACTATACATACACATTTATAACTAAAAATCTTCCTGGAGAATTGGGTATTTTATCATTATGAAATGTCCCTTTTTACTTTGGCAATATTCTTTGTCCTGAGGTCACTTTGCCTAATGTTAATATAGTCATATAGCTTTTTTAAGATTTACTGTTTGCATGGTATATATTCTTCTATTCATTTACTTTCCTGTCTCTTTAAAGTTTATCTCTTATAGATAGGGGTAGGTATGCCTTATCTTTATTTTGTTTGAGGTTTATTAGTCTTCTTTCAGTTGTAAAACTATATATTTCTCCAAATTTTAGACATTGTTACATATTATTTCTTCAAATACTTCTCTACCCTATTCTTTTATTTTCTTCTAGGATTCCAGTAATATGCATGTCAGACTTTTAGATATTAACCACCAGTCCCTGGGACTTCATTGTTGTTCTTCCTCGACTTCTTCCTCATCTTCTTCCTCTTTTTATCTTTTTTCTCTCTGTTCTTCAGATTGGGTATTTTTAATCTATCTTTAAGCACATAGCTTTTTCTAAATGTTAATATTCCTTTTTTTTCTCTAAATGATCACAATTTGAGTGTACTTTGGTTCCCAAAGGAAATGAAATGACTGATCTTTATTTTTGGGGAGATGGGGGTATTAGTTGGAGATGGGATTAGCTACAGAATGGAAATAACAAAAAGCTAGATCATTAAGTTTTCAAACAATGTATTTTGAGGGCCAATATGAGTAAAATTAGGTTACTCAGAGGATAAGGTGGAAAGCAGCCTTAGTGAGGATTTTGAACATTTTCTGAAACTTCAAAGGTTAGCAGTACCAATTCTCTATCAGGTCTAATTTCACAATAAAACATACTTTTTTTCTTTACTACACTCCTTTTATTCTAAGTGGTCATGATTTGAATACACTTTTGGTTCTCAAAAGATATAGAGTGACTTGCCTTGATTTGTTTTTGGCAGGAGCAGAAGAGCAGGACTCCTAATTTGTGGAGTCCAGTGCAAAAGAAAAATGTGGAACTCCCTGTTCAAAAATTATTCAGAATTTCCAGGCAGTGACAGACAGCATTACACCAGGTTTGATGCCCTCTGAGCACAGGACAGTATGTCCTGTACAGTGTGACTGTATAAGTTGCACATCAGTGAAGCCAGAGAGTGTGGTAATAGAGCTTGGAGCTTTCAGAATTGGAATCAATATATAAGAGTCAGAATCCCAGACCTGCTACTTGCTACCTAGGTTATATTAAGGAGGTTGTATTTTCTCTACAGCCTTTAGTGTCCTTATCTGCAAAATGAGTCTGTCCTAGGTTTGTTGTGAGGCTTAAATGATCATTGTATAAAATGCCTACCTAGTAAATATGTGATACTTAACATGGTCAAAGCGGAAGTTACTATTATTATTTTGTTAAGTGGGCTTTATTAGAAGAAAAAACTGTGGAAGGAAAATTGTTAGATCAGAAAGAGAATGTTTCTAGTGTGATCAACTAAAGATTGAGAGATATGAGACAGGAAATGTGTGTGTGTGAGTGTGGGGAGGTCGGGGACAGAGTTGAGGCGTTGGGTGCCCCCCTTAATGAGTGGGGAGAAGCTGGTAGGGAGATCGATTCCCTGTACCAGTCTCCGGGTGGTGCTATGAGTCCAGAAGAACCTGGATGCCTTCTCAGCACACAGGTAAGATCCATGATTCTACCAGGCATTCCTCCAAGCAGAACTTTTGAAAAGCTGCTGAATACTGAAAGAGTATGGTTAGTGTTTCCAAACTTCCTAGCAGATACAGGACATTCAATTCATCTAGGAAGAAATAGGAGGACATTTGGTTTGTGTGCAATAATCTAATACATTGGTTCTCAGGCTGATTAAAAATTAGAATCACCTGAGGAGCTTTCCAATCTATTGATGCTCTGGCTCTACCAGAAATAAATTCTGATGTATTTGCTCTGGGTTGAGGCTTGAGCATCATCGCTGTTTTTAAAATACTCCTCAGATGGTTCTAATATGCAGACAAGTGCTAAGAACCACTTATCTAAAACAATGGCATGCTGTTGACATCTTCTGTTTCCTCTGAGAAAAAGAAAAGGTAGTCAACTGTGTGTGAGAGTGTGCATTACATGCGTGTGTGTTTGATAACCAGCAGATTAAGCAGCAGTAAGGCACACACACAAGTAGAAGCCATCTGATGCCCTCAGGACACCACAGTGAGTGATGTTTTGTCTGGTCCACAGCCATATCTGCTCAGGGAGCAGCATACTCTGCCACACTCTGGAAGCACTCTTGAGAAGAGGCCCTTACGTAAGTTACTATGCGTAGTGTGTTTCAACAGTGTTTGGCAGATGACAAAAGCTCAGGAAATGTTAGTTGTTGTTACTACTGCTATTTTGTTAGGTCATCTAATAGAATTCACTTTGAATTTTAAAAAAAGGAATCAAAGAAATTTAACATAGTATGATCATTTTTCCTTTGGGAGTTTAAGTCATTCTTTCAAGTCTTGCATGCCATTGAACATAAGCACATAAGCTTTTTTTTTTTTTTTTTCTTTGAGATGGAGTCTCACACTGTCACCCGGGCTGGAGTGCAGTGACTCAATCTCAGCTCATTGCAATCTCTACCTCCTGGATTTAAGTGATTCTCCTGCCTTGGCCTGAGTAGCTAGCATTACAGGCACCTGCCACCATGCCCACCTAATTTTTTGTATTTTTATCAGAGACGGTGTTTCACCATGTTGGCCAGGCTGGTCTCAAACTCCTGACCTCATGATTAGCCTGCCTCGGCCTCCCAAAGTGCTGGGATTACAGGCGTGAGCCACTGTGCCCAGCTCGAACATAAGCTCTTTTAAAAAAGCAATACAGTAAGTGAGACATGATGGAGATCACTAAAACATGGATGATGAATTATAAAAAGAAAACCTGTCCTAGCTTATAGAAATGGATACTTGTACATGGCACATGTATACATACGTAACAAACCTGCACATTGTGCACATGCACCCTAGAACATAAAGTATAATTTAAAAAAAAAAGAAAAAATGGATACTTGTGGTCTGGGATAAAATTTTCCACGATAGCATTACATCTGTATTTAAAAATTGCTGTGTTATAAAAACGTGGGTGGCAGAGAAGATAGTGTGTTTTGGAAAACTGTTTGAAAAAATCAGAAAGGGTTTCCAGTGATGGCAAAGTTGCTGACAGCAAGACGCACATGACACATGTGAACAGATTGTTTCATGAAATATCAGAGTATAATAAAGCAATATTGCAAAGTATGAGTATATATAATTTTCTTTTCAGTTTTATGCAATTAATATACATATGTGTAGATTAATAAATGGAATATTATCAGTAGATTTTTAACGATTTCACTTAGAGGCTTAAATATATGTTCAAGTTGGCAAAAAATGCTTTTAAAATTTTGTTTCAGAAAATAGGCATTGGCTTTCTAATTGGAAGGGACTTGTATTCAGGTGTGTAGGTAATTAAGGAAAATGTAACGAAAGGGACTAATTAGGAAGAAAGGCAAACAAAAACAGCTCTCCTTTCCTTTGTTTATACTTCTTAGCAATTATCACTGCAACATTTTAGAATAAGAAATACTTCTAAGTCATTGAATTGTAGACTTGCCTGGGCTTGTTCTTGGGCCAGTGAGGTTTTTAGAAGAAAGCTCACTTCCTCCAGTAGCCATGGCAACTTCAACAATACAGGCCCTACCCTGCCAGCTCCAATCTGTCCAACAGATTCCCAGGGAGGAGAAATATATTATCACAATAAGAGATGATTTCCAACTTTTAACATTTTTAAGTAGGATATTGTTACTCAATTCATAAATCCACTCATCTTCAATCTCAGCTACCTACTACCTCAAAAACACATACACATGTTGCCGGTGAAGGGCCTTGACTACAAGTTGTCCAGGTTTTTGGCATTTTGAACAAAGAATTGGACAAAACACACAAGCAAAGCAACGAAAGAATGAAGCAACGAAAGCACAGATTTATTGAAATGAAAGTACACTCCACTAAAGAGCACTGGTTAGAGAATTTTCTGGTGTTTAAATACCCACTACAGGTTTCCCATTGGTTACTTGGTTACACTCCATGTAAATAAAGACTTGGCCGACGACCAGTCTGGTCACAGGAGGTGACCAATCAGAGGCTGAAGTGAAGTTACAAAGTTAGACATGAAGACTTGGGCCACGACCCGTCTGATTGGTTGCAGGAGGGGACCAATCAGGGGTACTTTCAATTTTTCATCGGCTATGCAGTGCAAAGGGAGTAGCCTCTGATGCTTTTGTTATGTGGGTGCGGAGACCTGGGGTTTTCCTTTTGATTCAGTTCTAGGAAGGCAGTGAATCAGCCTTGGAATCCCTGTCTCCAGACTCTATTTATTCTCCTACCTCACACCCCCACACACACACACCTTCATTTGTTCCATCTTTTTTATCTAATTCTCTCAAAGACTACCAACAGAATTTTGGTAATCTTGGGATGCAGAATTTTGGGATGCAGCCATCAAGTGAACTGGAGTCTTCCACCAGATTTGAAGTTGTAAAATGCCTTTTCTGCCTGCCTGAAACACAACCACAGAAATTCCAGTTGCATGCCACACTCTGATTTTAAAAAGAGGGGATTCCCTAGAAAATATTTTTACTTTTATGTTCAAGGAAATATTCACCTGGATGGAGACCCCTCAGCAGAATCTAGAGGAAGCGTTGCTCTCCGAGTTCACTTATCTTATGTTTTTTCTACTATCTGCCCAAACTCTTGAATCTGAAAGAAAAATTCTTAAGCTTACTCAAAAATGTTTAACCAAATCAATCTGCTGGGCTTTTCTAATTGCAGGTGATAAGCAATGAGGGGAATATATTGCTCTCATTGTTTTAAATATTTTTTCTCTTACCTTTCCTCTGCTCCACCTCAGCCATTCTACTTACATGGTTGACCTTTGAACAACATGGGTTTGAGTTGCTCAGATCTGCTTACTTACAGACTTTTTTCAGTAAAAGTTACACTGAGTGTGCTGCCTCTCCTGCCGCCCCTTCCACCTCTTCCAGCTCTGCCACCCCTGAGACAGCAAGACCAACCCCTCCTCTGCCTCCTCCACCACAGCCTATTCAACATGAGGACAACAAGGATAAAGACCTTTATGATGATCCACTTCCACTTAACGAATAGTAAATATATTTTCTCTTCCTTATGATTTTCTTAATAACATTCTTTTTTTCTAGTTTACTCTATTGTAAGAATATGGTATATAACATATATAACATACTAAATATGTGTTAATTGGACTGTTTATGTTATCTGGAAGGTTTCTGCTCCTAGACTATTAGTTAAGTTTCAAGGATTCCAAAGTTATAGAACACACATAACCCCATTAAAAAGTAGGCACAGGACATGAATAGACACTTTTTAAAAGAAGATGTATGCGTGGCCAACAAGCATATGAAAAAATGCTCAACATCACTAATCATTAAAGAAATGAAAATCAAAACCACAGTGAGATACCACCTCACAACAGTCAGAATGGTTATTATTAAAAAGTCAAAAAATAATAGATGAGGGCAAGGCTGCAGGAAAAAGAGAACACTTATACCTGCTTAAACACTGTGTTATAAATTAGTTCAGCCACTGTGGAAAGCAGTTTGGTAATTTCTCAAAAAACTTAAAACAGAAGTACTAGCCAGCAATCTCATTATTAGGTAAATACCCAAAGGAATAGAAATATTTCTACCATAAAGACACATGCAAGCAAATGATCATTGCAGCACTGTTCACAATAGCAAAGACCTGGGGTCAACCTAGGTGCCCATCAACAGTAGACTGAATAGGAAAAACGTGGTACATATATACCATGGAATACTACACAGCTATGAGAAAGAATAAGATCATGTCATTTGCAGCAACATGCATGGAGCTGGAGGTCACTATCCTAAGTGAACTAACAAAGGAACAGAAAACCAAATACTGTATGTTCTTTCTTATAAGTGGGAGCTAAGCACTGAGTACACATAGACATAAATAAGAAAATAACAAACACTTTAGCCTAATTGAGGGTGAAGGGTGGGAGGAGGGTGAGGATCTGAAACCTGCCTATGGAGTACTATGATTATTTTCATACTTGGGTGATTAAATAATTTGTACACCAAACCCACAAAACCAATGTACCTATGTAACAAACCGGCACATGTCCCTCTGAAATGAAAATAACAGACGAATAAATAAATATATCTGATAGGATTGTGAAAAACAAAAGTTATACAAAGATTTTCAACTGTGCAGGTGTGGGTGTCGTTGCACCAACCCTCACCGCTGTAAAGGGTCAACTGTATATTAAGGAGGGGAGACAGTGATAAAGGAATACCTTTCAGTAGTGAGTATGATGTGCACATGAACAGGCGACATGATGACATAATTTTTATATTCCAGGCTTAGCATTTGAGAGAAATGTGTGCTATTTGTATTGTAGAGAAAAAAATGTCAATGGACTCATGAACATCCTTAAAATGACTAAATTATCACAAATGAATCTGAGAAAACAAACACTTTCGTTCTGTAATCTTTGGGGCAGGCAAAAGAAGAGCTGAGAAAGGCTGATGAAGTCAACGCTTGGTGGGTGCGTATGATACACTTTCCCAAAGAACTTGACCCTTCCCCATGAAGATTTAGTCCTATTAACCTCACTGAAAAAAAATAGGGATTTCCTGGGAAAATACTTTTGGGGAGTGTAGCATACTTTATGTCCTTCTTGGAGATCTATAATGTAAGTTCACTTATTAAAGCTTTTGAAAAGTTCTACAGTATAAAGCCTATTAAACTTTGTTTAACCTTGTGTTTAGATTTTAAATTCTAGAACTCATTTGAGCATAGAGATCCCTTTTGCACATAAGACCTATTAACATCACATAGGACCAATATTTCTCAGACTATATCTAGGGAACTGCAATGTTAGTCTGTTACATTTCTTGTCTTTAAAATAACTAGTTTCTTATCTGTAATTGGAAAAAGCTGCAGACACCCATCCCCGCCCCCACCAAAGCCCAATCTCATGTGATTCCTTTACAACCTAAGGACTAGCTTCTTCCTATCTCCTGATAGGTGTTCCTGGAGCCAGGGCTGGACCCAGAGGCCAAGAAGGTGACCCTGCCAGGTATGAACATCTGCAGCCTGAGGTGCACTTCAAAATCTTGCTCTCAAAAAGTCAGGACTGCACCTGGGAGCTGTTAGAAATGCAAACTCTCAGGCACCACCCCAGATCTACTGAGAAAGAAACTTTATTTTCACCAGATTCCCAAGGTGACTTACATGCAGTGATCCAGCGCCCTCAGGGGAGAAGCAGGGAGAAGATGTCTCATTCTGGAAGATGGTGCAGGCTGCGGAGCCAGCTTGCCTGGTTTTGACACTGAGTGTTCGTGCAGAATAACCCGAAGTCACAGCAATGTGTGGCTCTGCACATCTTGAGGGTGTAGTGGGGATCAGTGTAGGGTCTGAGAAAAGCCAGGAGAATAACTTGGAATCTCTTCAGGGAAGTGAAAGAAGACTGGCCCAGGGAACTGAGACCAACAGACACAGGAACCCTGCAGGTATTCCCGACGTGATTCCTTGGGAATCACAGGCAGCCCAGGCTTTGGGGGATGTAGCTTATGAGAGTCAGGTGAGAATGATGGGTGCAACCCTTCACAGGTGTGGCACCTCAAACCAGTTAGGTGTTAATGACCCCCACCTCCCAGATGACCAACTCGGTGGCAAAGAAAATACTGTGATTGCCTGCAAATGTGAAATCAGGCCTCACCCTGGATTACCTTCACATTCACTAAACAAATTAGTATTTGGTTGGAGCTTTTGTTAATTCTTCAGTCCTCACCCACATATGCATGCACGCACACATGCTTACTAAAAACAGAGAAAAAAAATACCTAGAGCTCATACTTGTGAATATCACAAGATAATTTCTCAATCTCGGCATCGTCATACATTCGGAAACCTTGCTCACACACGCACACGCACACGCACACATGTATGCAAGGGTGTACAGAACTTCTTTTTTGGGTAACACTTAGCACATATTAAGGACAAAAAAGTCATAGACCTCATAGGATTATAGTCGTCAGCATAGCAACGATTCTGTAGCTCGGAGGAGGTGGCTCTTCATTCCATTGCCTGCTGTGAGTTTTGTCTCACATTGCTGGGTACCTCTAGCAGATGTACGGTATGTGCAGTGCTCAAAACATTGCTCAGAGAAACATATAAAATTGAGGATATAAATAATTTCACCTTCCCCATGCCCCCACTTTCCTCTTGCCTCTTGCTGATAAGAAAAAGATTAACTGGATTAATTGGCATGTGTCATCCAATAACCTCAGTAAGTCTAGAAACAAAATCTCCAGGCTGTTATGAGTGAAGCTGGTTCCATCTTCATTCCCTAAGGCCCCGGAAAGTAGGGGGCGTGGTCAAGGTCACAGCCCTAATTAGAAACTGCCACCTAGACTCATAGGTACTCAGCCCATCCCCGAGATGCACCCATGCCTGGAGAAGTAAAAGGCACAGCCAGTGGGCAATCAGAACGATGACACTCATACATGAAGACCTCCCGTGCAATCCACAAATTTCACTGCAGATGGGAAAACCTTTCAGAAAGTGTCTCAACCTATTTTTTTCAAACATTGTGAATTTTGGCAAAAACTTTTGTGATTTGAAAATGCAACATTTACCCTTAATTTAAACCCTTGTGTATTTTCAAGGGAAATTTAAGTTAAAAAACATGTCTTTCTGGTTAAATGGAAGCCTGTGCTCCATGAAAGGAGGAGGGGGGGAAGTCAGGGGGCTGTTGCAGGCTGGTTCTCAGGGCGATTTGGGTAGAAGCTGTTGAAGTTGGAGAAGTAAACTGTCAGCTGAGGAGGGGTGTGTGGGGGAGCTAGAAAAACAGAAAAAGGAATGGGCACGTTGCCCTGGGGGATGGTCAAAGAAGGCAAATCAACAAAGTATTGAGGTAGAGAGGCCTGGCTGGGGATCTCATGAGTCTAATAGCACCCAGAGGTTATCAAGGCCGTGTTACTTAAGTGTCCTGAGGCCACAGGACAGGAGTAGGGAAAGCAGTCATGTAGTTTGTTGACTATGATTTTCACCATTACTTCTCCAAGACACTGACAGGTCCCTCGAAGGCAGGAATCACACTGCCTTGATCTTTGTATCCTTGAGGCCTGACATAATGCTTAGTTGCATACAAATGATGCTGCAAAAATGCTGCAAAAATAGATAATAAGTAAACGAGAAAAATAAGTTATTTCCAATCCAAACCACCAAAAACTAATTAAGTCTACACCAAGACCTTCATGATTAGGGTTCCTTGTTAGTAGTTGTAGAATACCTCTCACACTGGTAAAATAATTGTTTGACTTATTGAAATAAAAAAAAAATCCACTGGTTGATGTAGTACAGAAAAATAAATAAAATAGAAAAACTCTGTCAAACTGTTCAGCTTGTCAGATTAACCCAGAAGCTGAACCATGGCTCTAGGTGGACACAGCATCTCCTTCCCCTCCCATGCCCCTGCTCCTGATCACTACTTGATTTCCTGCCTTCTCTTTGTTAATTTTTAAAATCTACTAGCTCTTGATGAAAACACGAAATTATGCTACATGGGCTCACTTTTCATTCTGAATCTCATAGATAGCTAATTCCTTTGTAATCTTGTAGATAGCTATTTCCACAAGCCTTGGGGGTGGAGTAGCTGCTGTCTGGGCTCAGACCTGAGGCAGAGCTGGGCAGGAGCTCCATGCATGCAGAGCCTGTCTTGATTAAGGAGGGAAAAACCAAACCTCAGATCTTAAGCAGCACACAGCCTCTCATCCTCCTACAATCTGGCAAAGTGGTGCACAAGTACACATCACTAAGGATCAGAGCAGGTTAGAACAGAAGGAGATTTTAGGAATTTCCTAATTTTGTCAATGAGGAAATCACAGCCCAGGACCACTTGACTGTCTGGCAGAGATTGGGATCTGGATTCCCTTCTCTTTGGGTCAGTGGGCTTTCCTTTGCAGACACTTCATACCTGTGGCCAGTGGAGGCAAGGTAGCTCACTGTTGGCACCAGGCCGAGACTCAAGGACATTGCAAATGGGGAGCTGGGCATTGTAGTCAACTGACTTTGGCTTACATACAGTCAGGCCAGACCATGGGCTATTGATATTAGTGCTGTTTGGAAAGTATTTCCAGGTCTTCTGGAAGACCTGTGGTAGGAAGGCCTTCTGCCCTTTGTTGTGGGATCATATAAATAGTTTGAGGCAATGTAGGTTACAAGCAGAAATGATGTATGCCACTTTTAGACCGAAGCATTTAATTGCTGATATGGGACCCTCAGAGTCACTTTCTTTTTCCTTTTAGTGTGGCAACCAGTGACATTTGAAATGGTGGTTGCTCCCACAGTTGGGGCTCCTGAGTAATGCTGATGAGCAGAGCTCACCCTGATGCAATGGGCTGATAGCTTGAGTGAGTGAGGCATGTGCTATAAGATCTGGAGGGCATTTGTTACTGCAGCAACACCCAACATATCCTGGTTGACAGAATCTCCTCTATCATTTCCAAGGCAATTGACTCTTTCTCTGTGCCTCTCTTCCCTTTCACTATCCCAACTTTCCCTCTAATTCACTTTCACCTTGTTCAGGGAGTTCTTTAATTTTTGTTGTTGTTGCTTTTTTTTTTCCTGCCAGATTTCATCAGTAGGAAAAGAGGAAGAGGAGCTGTGATATTGTGTGCTTTCATCAACCCTCCACAGCATCTTTTTAATAATATCTGAAACTAACGAAAAGATCTCTGATTGCCTTGGAGCCCCAGAGATAAAAGATGAAGTATGGTGTGCATTCACAAAAGAAAAAGGTAACTTTATAATATAAGTTAATAACTAGAACACTGGTGGCAAAGAGATTCAGCCTTTGATCATTATTTTGAAAAACAGTAAGACAAGAGTGATAGCAACTATCATCACGAACAAGGGGATTTCATTAGTTTTAGATTAATTTGTTTAAAGGACTACATAATCTAAAGCTTTTTCTTCAATTAGTGATGGGCTATGTGCCATTCCAACTTTTTTTTTTTTTAAAGTCAGTGATTTTTAATTTTAATTTTATTATTTTTTTTTATTATACTTTAAGTTCTAGGGTACATGTGCATAATGTGCAGGTTTGTTACATATGTATACTTGTGCCATGTTGGTGTGCTGCACCCATCAACTCGTCAGCACCCATCAATTCATCATTTA
>NW_012111031.1:1505686-1508184 GCF_000951035.1 Colobus angolensis palliatus
ACCTCAGTTCAAAATGCAGAAATCACCGGTCTTCTGTGTCCTTCGCGCTGGGAGTTGGAGACTGGAGCTGTTCCTATTCGGCCATCTTGCTCCGCCCCCCGCCAACTTTTATTATTAAATGTATTGACCCTCTGTACCTCGTAATTTAAAACATCTTTTTCTTTTAAAAATATAATATTTTATAAACACAAGGGTAGTACATGCTCAGTGCATAAAACCTGGAAAACACAGAGAAACACAAAGAAAAAGTTCTAGAATTTGCTCTCCTTCTATGACCCAGAAATAACCATTCAGCATTTTGTTCATGATCTTGGAGACTTTCAACTATATAAGTATATATGAATATAAATTATACATATATGTGTGTGTGTGTGTACATATATATATTATTTTTTATTTTTTATTGCTATAGACTGAACTATACTGCACCCCAGAAATATTCATAGGTGGAAGCCCTAAGCTCCAATGTGATGGAATCTGGAGATGGGGTCTTTGGGAGATAAATAGGTTTAGATGAGGTTTTGAGGGTAGGACTTTCACGATGTGATTAGTGCCCTTATAAAAAAAAACACCAGAGAGGTTTTTCTCCCTCTACTTCCCCTCACATGAGGATACAGCAAGAAGGTGACTGTCAATAAACCAGAAGAGGCTCTCAGCAGAACCTAACCACAGTCACACCTTGGTCTCAGACTTCCAACCTCCAGAACCATGAAAAACAAATTTCTATTGTTTAAGCCACCCCGTCTATGGTATTTAGTTATGGAAGCCTGAGACGACAAATACGTGTGTGTGTGTATGTGTACAATTATTGTTTAAATACTGAAGAATATTATGCAATGGTAGCTAATAGATATAGAGGTCCACAATCTTTGTTGTTTTTTTAAACTAGGGGATGTTAATGTATATTGGGAAGAATATACATTAATTATCAAACAAAATCGATAGGCTAATTATCAAATACAATTGAAAGTCTAGTTACCAAATACAATTCTTCCTGCTAGGTTTCACTTCTTTCATAAGAATTATTAGAAATAGGTAATTTATTTGACTTAATATTTCCACTTGAAGAAATTTAATCTGTAAAACAGATGTATACAATAAAATTTATATTAAAATGTTTATGAAATCTTCATTGCACTGAAAGTTAGAAACATACTAATGTACAGTATTAAGGAATTGCTTAAGAAAATTTGATACATTTATCAATACAATAGAATATTCCATAGCCTCTAAAGTTATTTTGCAAAAGACTACAAGTAAAACTGGAGAGATCTGAATAAGATCAATGGAATGCTATGATGTCAATATCCTGGTTGCCAGGTTGTACTGTGGGTTTTCAAAATGCTACTATTGGGAGAAATTAGATAAAGGGTACACAGAATCTCTGTAGTATTTCCTACAACTACATGCAAATCTATAATCATCTCAAAATAAGTTTAATTTTTTAAATAATGAAAAAAAATTGTGGGAATGGTTTATGAAGGACAATAGTACTTGAGGATGAATTCTTGTTCTGAAACTCTAAAGTAATAGATTAATGTTATGGTAGAGAATTCTGTGAAGGTAGCCAAGCATGTTGCTAAGTGTGCTTTAAATAGATAAAATTATATTTTGGAAAAGTAATTCCACTGCCTAACCCACTCTGCAATAGCGTATTTCTTATTTTGTGGAATTTTTTTATTTAATGTAAATAAGCAGAAAAATAATACATAGAAAATGTAATTTGTTCATTTATTTACCAGAAATATAGTGGCAAGAATCTCCAAAAAAGATATTATGGAAGAATATTTATTGACTTGGGGATTTGTTAACAAAGTCGAAATACAGATTAGAAAAGGGTGTAATGTAATAGAGAAGACGTTTATGGCTATCTCAGTGTTCCCACTGGTTCCTCCTCCTGGAAAAGCAGGTGAGCCCAGTCATGCTCTCACAATGAAACAGAAACACAGGAGACCAGGCCTATCTCTGGGCTTAAAACCAGGACATCATCCCTTCCACCTTATTCTTTGGGCCAAAGCATGTCACATGGCAAGCTGAGAGTCAAGGATAGGGCAGGTCACTCCAGCCATGTTGGGAAGACACTGCAAGTTACCTGACAAAGGGCTTAATTCTAGAGATGAGTGAAAAAACGGGGTCATTCTCACAATCCACACAGCCCCATGTTCTTCTCTACTTGCTATCACCTTCCTCTGTGAAGGAAATGCAAACGGCCTTTACAGAAAAGTTCTTCAAAAGGGTTGTCTGGCTTCTGGCATATATTTGATGAATGAATGGAAAAAAATGCTGGATATTATATTTTCAGCCTTTGGAACCTGATATAAATCTCTTTAAAATTTGCATTTCTTATGCAAATCAAAACCACAATGAGATACCATCTCACACCAGTTAGAACGGCAATCACTAAAAAGTCAGGAAACAACAGGTGTTGGAGAGGATGTGGAGAAATAGGAACACTTTTACACTGTTGGAACCTGATATAAATCTCTTTAAAATTTGCA